>NC_084998.1:14811897-14994397 GCF_963854185.1 Sardina pilchardus
AGCTTACACGAAGACCCATAGTAAGAACTGCAAAATCTATAAATTAAATTAAATGTGTTGATATTAACCTCAACCAACATTATGAGTCATAGTCGTAGTATTAGAAGATTATTCATGCATTTGCAGTGAATAATATTTTTCTATTGATATCCTTCTATACATACCATATGATTAACAGCCGTTCTGCAGATGCAACAAAACACACTGTCCAGTTTCACCATACAGCCTTCTGTGTGTCTCCCACAGCTAGAATGGACAACTTGGTTCACTACAGTAACCCAGCGCACGCCATCTCGCTGCTGAGCATCCTCAATGAGCAGCGTCTACGGGGCCAGCTGTGTGACATTGTGCTGGTGGTGGGGGACCAGCGGTACCAGGCCCACCGGAGCGTCCTGGCCGCCAGCAGTGAGTACTTCCAGTCTCTCTTCTCCAGGAGGGACTCGGAGCAACGCGCCATGGTCCAGCTGGACTTCTGTGAGCCTGACGCCTTCGAGCTGGTCCTCAACTACATCTACTCTTCCTCCCTGTTTGTGGACAAGGGCAGCCTGGCTGCCATCCAGGAACTGGGCTACAGCCTGGGCATCCCTTTCCTGACCAACATCATGGCCATGAGGCCGCAGGTTTCGTACTGCATCTCCAGGAAAAGGGTGTCCTTCACAGATGAGGACGACGGCGGGTATCCGCAGAGGAGTGTCATCGTACGTCAGAGCCGCGGCGAAGCCGCCGGGGTCGGTGGCGCTCATAGCCAGGGCTCGAGCCTGCTGAAGTCGCTGAAGCACGGCCCTTACTCGGCCTCGGAGGAGGAAGCCTCAGCCATGTCGGTTAAAGAACAAAGCCAGGCCTCTCGACTGTGTCGAGGTAATGCGGTGGAGAGGAGCGGTGACTTTACAGATCGTAATTCCAGCAGGTCCTCGGACGTTCACGACGACAAGTCCATCAGCTCGGCCACTCCATCCATCATGAAGGGACGGTCAGCACAGAGCACTACGACGTCGGTAAGACCTCAGCTGACCTCCTCTGTGTCGTTCAGCGAGTCCCAAATACAGCATGCGAGTTTACTGCCGGATTCCAGTGTTGACCCTGGAGAGGAACAACCAGAGCCCCATTACAGCCCCAAAATGTCCATCTCGGGCCAGCAGACGGATCGACACCCACCTGTGGACCGCAGCGGACCCCTCATTAAAAGCCTGTTGCGGAGGTCCTTGTCCATGGACAGCCCCGTTCCTATCTTCTCCCCAGCGCTGGAGCTCAAAGACTCACAGAACAGGGAGCACTCTGTGGTGAAAATGGCCGCGAAGACGAGCATGACTACGCCGCTGTCCGCTGACCTGAAGCACCAGGGGTCACAGGACGTGCCACCTTTGATTCTCAGGGCCAGACACCACAACATGTACGAGAGGGGGGGCGGTCAGGGAACAGACGTCCAGGTGAAGACCGAGCCCAGCAGTCCACTGGCTGACCCCTCTGATATCATACGTATCACGGTAGGGGATAATCTACCAGTCAACCTCAGAGACCTGCAAATGAACTTTGATGAGAACCCCAAAGGCTACTTTAACCATGCTGGAAAACGCAGGGCAAGGATGGATAACTTGAATAATCCGTACAAGCGGTCTCGGATGGCAAACGAACACCATTTTGCACACAAGGACACTGGACCGGCTAACGTACAGAGCACCTCAAACGCAGAGGATGGCAGCGAAGAGCCAGGCGAGTTAAGACCAAACAAGATGTTTAAATGCTGGAACTGTTTAAAGATCTTTCGATCGAATGCGGGTTTGTATCGGCACGTGAACATGTATCATAACCCGGAGAAACCGTATGCCTGCGACATATGTCACAAGCGCTTTCACACCAACTTCAAAGTGTGGACCCACTGCCAGACACAGCACGGTGTGGTGCAGAACCCGGCGGCGTCCTCAAGCTCGTACTCGGTACTGGACGAGAAGTTCCAGAGGAAGCTGATCGACATTGTGCGCGAGCGTGAAATCAAGAAGGCCTTGATCATGAAGCTCAGGAGAAACAAACAGAATCTACAGGCTCAGCCCTTCGCCAAAAAGAGCCTGCGATCAAGGTCGACCTACGTCTGCCCCTACTGCGGGAAGATGTTCTGGTTCCAGTCGCAGTTCAGGCAGCACCTGAAAATGCACCCGGTGGAGAACGACAACCCTCAGATGGACCGAGGAGGCGAGTCTGAGGACAACCAGAACCAGATGGCTCACTTGAAAGAAAACCAAAGCAAGGACGTGTACCCTTGCAAGCTCTGCAATGCAAAGCTCTCCTCTCCCATGGAGCAAGGGGACCACGAGAGAGGCTGCCGACACGCCACTGTCTGTCCGTACTGTGGCCTGCGCTTTTCCAGCCCCACGGTCAAGAGGGACCACGAGGCCCACTGCGACTACAAGAAGCTCACCTGCCTGGAGTGCATGCGCACCTTCAAGTCCTCCTTCAGCATCTGGCGCCACCAGGTGGAGGTGCACAACCACAACATGATGACCGTCCGGGAGCAGCTGTCGCTCGGCCAGCAGGAGAACCACGGGCAGGAGGAGGACGACGAGGGCGACGGAGACGCGCCGTCTCGGGGGCCGCACCTTCCGCAGCACCACCAGGAGTCGTTGGGCGACAACGCGAGGAAGGAGGCCTTCTACCGCGACTCCTCTTCGCTGCCCATGTTCGACTCGGAGGACTCGTCGTACATGCCCGAGGACCTCAGCATGGGCTCTCACGGCGAGCTGCAGGTGAAGGAGGAGCCCCTGGAGGAGGAGGTGAGCGAGAGGGAGAGCGCAGCCGCCGGGAGCGCTGCTGCCGCCGCCGCCGCCGCCGCCGCCGCCGCATCGGACGAGCCGGGCGTGTGGCCGTGCGAGAAGTGCGGCAAGCTGTTCAGCTCGCACAAGGACCTGGAGCGCCACCAGGAGCTGCTGTGCCACATCAAGCCCTTCATCTGCCACATCTGCCACAAGGCGTTCCGCACCAACTTCCGCCTCTGGAGCCACTTCCAGTCGCACGTGTCCACGGCGGACGAGCCCTCGGCCGCCAGGGGGGAGCCGGAGCACCGGGAGATGGAGCACCGGGCGTCGTCGCCGTCCCCCTCGCCGCCTCTGTCCATTTCCGTCTCGCCGACCAACGCGGCGGCCGCGTCCGTCGTGGCCTCCGAGGAGGAGGAGCAGCAGCAGGGCGGCCCCGTCGCCGCGCCGACCAACATCCCGGGACCTGAGCAGGAAGGAGCCAGCGGCGACGACGGGCCCTCCTTGTCCAAGCCGGACGGCGCAGAGACGTCTCTCAGCCCTCAGGAATCCGACACGCTGTTCTACCACGCGCCCACGCTCTCCGCTCTCACCTTCAAGAGGCAGTACATGTGCAAGCTGTGCCACCGGACCTTTAAGACGGCGTTCAGCCTGTGGAGTCACGAACAGAGTCACAACCGCCTGTGACGGCAGCGCCACCGATGACCTGCAGTGCCAGAATGGACGGTTCGACACGGAAGCAAGATCAGATTATCATTTGATTTGTTTGTTGTGTTACTTTACACTTAGTCATGCCGGGTCTGGCTATTTATTTGTTCCTCTAATTTTGTGGAGCTTTAAAGAATCATGGTTGTAATGGTCTCCTCAATATCTATGAATGTGCACAAAATGATACAAAACAGAGACGGGAGAAAGTGAAGGGGTCCTGTTTTGTGTATCAAAATGATCTACATTAAAGTGGACTAAGTGAGTTTTCCAGCATGAAAATGGAAACAGATACTATCTAACTTCAACTGATGATGTGGGAAATGAACAGTTTATTGCAGTTCAGATGTTTTGCAGTAGTTCTAATGTACAAATTATGGCCTTGGGTTGAACGAGAATGTGTATAAATATGAATTTCTTACTTCATGTGAGTTCTTTCAATCTGCCTTTGACATTTTTAGTATGTTAGGCCTATGCTTAGGAAATGTAACGCTTAACCCTTGTACCAATGAAAAGCCAGCGGTTTATTCAAAGGAAGTGCTTTATTTAGGATTAGTGGTGCAGTTTTAGATTAACTAAGTGCTCTTGCTTATGAATGGTCCGCGTCTTGTGTGCTGGCACAGTAGATGGGTGTTCTGAAAAAAGGTTGCCTTCGTAATTAGTGAATGGATAACTGCCATGGTGTAGCAGCCTTTGGTGACTATTTAACTGACCTATAGCACTTTTGTCATGCCTCTACTACTTACTCAGTAACAGCCCAGGTCATTCACCCGATTGTCACGTGTTCATTCATATGGCGTGCAGTTCACCTGTGTCATATTTGGAGATCGCTGTTTGGGACCTGCGCTGTCCGCTTTACAAACTTCACTTGGCTAAGCATCTTCACTCTTTGCAGTCCACAGATACAAGTTCCCTGCTACTGAAGAGAGGCATACAATAACCTAAAAATTAGAAGTTTTTTTATATCTATATATATATATATATATATACATTATAGATTTGATATCAATATATTGTACTTTACTCAATGGCACTGTTATCTGTTACGTTGTGCAGATGTGACCATATAATATGTCTTAAGAACAAATTTGTATAGCTGGCAGGTGGGCTTGACATTTTGTACAGCGCGTCTGTATTATGTGGTGCATGGTAGTTATCTCCAGTGCAGTGGAATTTGTTGCACAAAATAATGTGGAAAGAGCCCATACATGGTGTTAAAGCAAAATGCAACAGGGTTATTTTGTGATTGGGTGCTTCATCAGTAAAATGATCATAAAAGTAAGACCTCTTAAATCCTTTGTTTTTTAGAAAGAGCTGGGATATGAACACACATATTTGTTTTATATATAGGTCTACTGATGATTGTGATTATATTTTCAAAATGTTTTGCACAAGTATTATTCAAGCACAATGGCAAAAATACAATCTCTAGTTTCTGCTCACAAAAGCTATGATTTCTGCTTATTTTTTTACTGATGATTAAAATGAACATGAATTGAAGTTAAATTACTAGGTTTTGCCATCATGCAGGTCAGCCTTTACCTCATATTAGTTTTGGATGCTTCTCTATCAACTAATTTGGCAATTCTATTTATGGTCACCTCCCAATTTATGGTTTCAAATAGCTTTTTTTTGGAGGGGGGCGGGGGAATTCTTTGGATGAGAATTGGGGTGGGCTGGGGTAAGAGGGACCAAGTAGAACATATTTTGAAAATCTTCTAGGTGCAACATTTTCTATGTTTATTTTATTACATGATGGAGGGATGGTGGTGCATGTAAGCATATATTTGATCTTCAGATTTTGGAAATTATTTTTGAGATTGTATGACTTTGAAAGACTTGAATGAAATTAATGATATGACAAATTGGTCATAACGTAAAAGACAGCCTTTGTATGGTCTCTGCTCGATTTTCTATCTGTACTTTCTGTTTATGGAAAAATCTTTTTGTTAATAATGTATTGCCGCAATAACCTTTGTATGTTATGATTGCAATGATGTGGCTTATGAAATCTACATAAACTTTTGTGTTTAGTGCTCTTTTCTACAGTTTCTGTGCTTGTTTTCTGAAATAAAGCTTTGTTGATGCGAAAACAATCACCTTTTCTTTACATTATTGCTGTTCCGATAATTTCTTTGGGATTAGTCATTTATCAAGTAGTTATCAATAACATAATCTATAAACTATCTATGAATAGAGTTAACATTATTTATTTTGTTATGGATAGTATGGTTATGGTATTTAGCAATGCTATTGGTCCATAGTGACATACAAATAACAACATAATAGTTACATTTAAAAGTAAACTATTTAAAATTTGGGAATACTACATTAAGGAGAAAAGCAATAATAAACAAAGTCAATTCAATCAATTGGTTAATGAAAATAACTAAATACTATAACATACAAACCGTAACACACAAGAAACGCTTAGTAAAATAAGTGCATGTTGAACAGATGACTTTAGACGCCTCTTGAAAGACCCAAAACTATCATAGAAATGGAGAGCACTGTGGGCAACTCATTCCACCAACAAGAAACCATTGAGGAGAAAAGTCTGAATCTGACCTATTTGGCTGGTCCACACAACAGGCGCTCACCAGAAGACTGCAGTGGGCGGTTGGGGGATATACAACCATAGTACTGAAATATGAACGTTGAGGCGGAACCAGTATGATTGTATCTCATCAGATTTATTTTCTTTCTGGAATCCGAAAACATTCATTTTACATTACACTGACAACAGATAATGCAAATTGCTACCTACATCATATAACAAAAAAGGAATAAATTAAAGAAAAATCAGGTGTCCATGTATCACAATCTGGTTAGAATTGCTGTATTTACTTTTATATACAAGACATGATGTTAGGCCTACATATTATAGGAAAGCTGTAGGGTTGGCAGGCACCCTGTGATGGAGTAATCATGTGAACGGACGTGTCCACACTTCAATTCCAACCTCTGTACATTTTTACAGTAATAACTACAATGCGCATCCATGGTTATATTTTCTAAAAGGCAAAGTGTGAGGCTGTATAATGGTGATCTGTAGAGAGTTTTTTGAAGAAACTTCTCGTTTGTTCACCCTGTTAAGCAAGCCACTAAGATAGATAATTTTTAGGTCATTCGGCTTCTTCGGAACGTAATAGCCTCCAATTTGGGAACTTCTGATGTATGAATAGGATATAGCGAAACATATCCTGTGTTATATGTTAAACCTAATCATGGTGCATGACGTTGTTGTTTTGTTGTGGTAATGTCAGCAGATCGATGATTAGGCGATGTACTGTATGACCTGTGATCATTTGTTAAAAACATCTTGGGAGAACAGTGAGAAGACTGCGCTCTCACTTTTACAGTGCCAAAGTGTCTTTAATAAGTCGTCTCATTGTTGTGCTTACAGATGTCCCAAGAGAGTCCGTGATCTGGTAAGTGATCTTGTACAAGTAGGGTTGGACATCTTTCAGACTGGTGTCAAACACATTGTCCACTTCCGACTGAGTGGGCATTTTTGGCAAGTACTCGTGACGATTGATGACTTCGACAATGTTGATGACCTTCTCACCCAATTTCTCGCCCACTTTCTCACGACAGATCTGACGCTCTTGCTCATTGGCCAAATTCACTACATTTACTTTGATGCTCCAAACCTCCCATGGGATGCATTCGTCAGAGAAAGGCCATCGTGATTTCTTCTTCTGGTAGAACTCCAAGGAGATTTGACCCATCCCATCACTCCCAGAGTTGCTTAGAGCATCCTGTTTCAAAAGAAGGTCAAAGAGGTTAATTGTCGAATAGATAAAGCGACCAAACTGATGCTTCACAAAGCTTAAAAACACTAGGCCAGTTGTTGCTAGTTACCTTGAATTCGCCAACCGCTTTCCTGATAACCCTGTCCAACTCGTCCGAGGACACTCGCACGAAAGTGAAGTCGATGAAATCACAGTCAATGTCTTGTGTACCGACTGTTCCGATGGAATACGTGCCTTCTTTTTTGTAATGGAATTTCCCTGTACTCCTGTGTAGCAGTATCGTGTGCAACAAGGCCAACATAGCTTCGTCAACTTGTCTTCCCTCCACCGACACCTCCAATACTTCTGAGCGGCAATTCATTGCGAATAATTTGTCAATAATTTGTCAAGAGAACTGGAAGAAAACAACGTCATACGCGAACTAGAAATCTGATTGTTTGTTTACGTCGCACGCCAGCCGTTAGCTTCGGTAGGCCTGCTACTTCATCAGCCTATGCTAACTGTCAGTTGTCTAAGGTTAGCTGACTAACACTGCTATGTGCAGCGATAAAAACAATGTATCTGGTAAAAATGTTGTCGGTAAGTATCTCACAACTTTAAAAGAATGTCTTGGTCAATGGCTGTTCGTATGTATACGAATCAATCCATTGTAAAAAAAATCCTTCGCACGCATACAAAATATGCCTCCGTCCCTTCGACAACGTAGGAGGAGTCTCAGCAGTAAACAACGAGAACTGAACTACGGGAAGTGATTTGAGCCAAAACTGTTTGACCATTCCAACATGTGACTTATCCACCAGAACAGAATAATAATGGGTAACGCTGGTAAAATGAAAGTCCTGTATATCTTCACTGTTACTGAGACAGTGCCCTATTTTTTCAGATTAGTCGATATTCCATAAGTGATCTGACATTATAGAAATGGACATGCATTTCTGATCTGGACCTACGACAGCTGTCATAAGCACTCCGTGATGGTAGTGGTCGCTGTGATGGGATCTGGTATATGTCCATACGAAAAATCGAGGAAATAATCTTCCCTAGCAACGTCAAGATACAAGAGCATCTCTTAGCGCATGTTTTAAAGATTGGGATTTCCTTTGGAAAGTTTTGCGTTGAAAGTTTTGGTTCCCCTCGTAGTCTCAAAGAATTAGGTAGGCCTTCGCTTGCCAAAGAGATGCAATGCAAGTTTCTCAATGAAAGTTTGACGAGTCTGGGGGTGATTATCACGTTACAAATGATTTAACGTCATCGTCGTTGGCTAGCATTAGCTCCACGTTAACCTAATCCTCGGCAGTTTTGTTGGGTTGCGGTTTATTGTTTGTATCATGTAACACCCATATCAGCGATGCACATGAAATGGTGCATAAAATCATGTCTTGGATTGTGCTGTCGGTGTTCGCGCTCAGCATTATTTCTACGGTGGCTCTTAACGTCACTGTAAATCAAACAGACTCACCCTCAGGTGTTAATAACACCATTACCGAGGAACCCACATCCTCCACGCCAACTCAATCTGACTTTTTTGAAACGACAGCAATTGAGGACTTCTTCACTGAGACAATATTACCAAACACGACTAATGTTACAGACAACACACCGACGGACAGTACCTTCACAGATGCCAGCACTACAGAGTTGGTTGAAGTTACAATTCCGATAGGTATTCTGCCTTTAATCATGAAGCAGTGATACTCTATTCATTTGTGACTCTCTGTGTCATGTTGATTTATTTGCGGTTCTTCTCCCCGTAGAATGCTTATGTGATATTACTCCAAACTTCTGCGATATTGGCTGCTGCTGTGACAATTTGGATTGCGAAATAGATGACTTGAGCTCAGTCTTCAACGGTTGTGAAAAAGACACAAGGTTGGATATATTTCGTGTGTGTGTGTGTGTGTGAGAGAGAGAGAGAGAGAGAGAGAGAGAGAGAGAGAGAGAGAGAGAGAGAGAGAGAGAGAGAGAGAGAGAGAGAGAGAGAGAGAGAGAGAGAGAGAGAGAGAGAGAGAGAGAGAGAGAACACGAGAACGAGAGAGAGAGGGAACGAGAACGGTGTCTTTTGATTGGGGTAAATCAACTTGTTTGTGGAAAGGCTTGGGCCCCAAATGTCACTTAATGCTCTCTTTCAGGCTAACTAAAGTCAGCTTATTGCACTTATATGTATTCTCTTCTCTAACTCTTGGGTAGACAGCAAAATATTGAGGATGTTTGATGGATTTCACCTCTTGGATATTCAACCTTATGTTGACTGAGGTTTCATTAGTCACAGCTGATTATCATGATACCTGTGAGTTACATATACTTTAGAGATTAACACCCTTGGTAAATATAGCCCTAAATGTTTTTGGTTGCAATATCTGATGTAATTTTGATTTGGGTCTCATGTAACCCTAGGCCACCAGGTGTGTGCATTGAGAAATGGTTGATGTTCCGAGCAAATATTGATCCGGCCCTCATCACAGAGACTGATTCATTATTCTGTGTGCGAGAAGAAGGTAAACAATGTTTGATATTATCCAATATCCAGAATATACCACATTCAGGTAGTCAATTGGATGAAACAAAGTTATTCATATGTCCCCTTTCAATCAAATCAATCAATCAAATTGTATTTATATAGCACATTTCATATGGCATACATAGACTCAATGTGCTTTGAATGAAAAGGAAAATATACATATATGAACACACACTCACGCGCGCACACACACACACACACACACACACACACACACACACACACACACACACACACACACACACACACACACACACACACACACACACACAGACATGTATATATGGACACACAAAATGGTTAAAAATAAGAATAAAAGCAGCACTGGAAAAAGAACAATTCAATAAAAAAGAATAAAAAATAAAAACACTTTGCCAAGATGAGAACATCCATACAACTCACTTGTTAAAAGAGTTAAGCAAGAGCACATAAAATAATCTATTCGGAGGGGCAAAAATAAAAAACATAACTCAAACAAAGGCTTGCGAAAATAAATATGTTTAACTTAACCTTGATGCTTAGTGTTGTACACATTTGTTCATGGAGATATCTCCTTTTCAAATACATTGTTTCATATATATTTGTTATTATTATTTCTTTACTAAATCTATTATGTATTGTTTTATAACAGCAAAGGCAACAGAGCAGCAAAGCCTCCCTGCTCTTTCAGAGCAGCAGCGAGACAAGGAGTTCCCTTCCTTCCTACAGCAAGATGACACAACTACTGACTCCATCATCAAAGATTTTTATCAGGTACAGTAAAGGGGTTTTCCATCAATGCCTTCTCAATATCCTTTAGGTGTATCTGTGGTTTACTCAACAAGTTTAGCCAGGCAATTGTGTTTTGTGAAATGTAGCCTAGCCTGCTGTATGAAAGTCAGAAGTGTGTCCAGTTGTCCAACATATCAGTTTTTGTGGGTAATGTGACCATCTCTGACTGTGCCTGTCCTTCCATCAGGTTGATGATCTGATACTTATCCAGTACAATCGTATTTCTATGCTGGGTACACTCAAACAGCCATCACCTGGAGTAGCTTCATCCTCCTGTGTTGACCTCAACCCAGCCAGTAAGCACTTTAAAATGCAGTTTGTTGACAAAATAAATGATGAATATCTTTTTAAGCAGTGTCATTTTTATTCTAGACTAAACTGTATTCATGCAATTCCACTTTTGTTTCTTTCAAAGGATTCTTGCGCTCCACATCACACTCATGTTCTCGAGCCTTGAATGCTCAGTCCTGCTCAACCGACCCCAGACTGAATGTGCACACTTACTTTAAAGATATTAGCCTGCTAAGGGTAATGGCATATTTTGTGTCATAATATATGATGTTACACAGTACATTGCACACTACACAGTTGGATGACTTCCATACTATCTATTACTACAGGTGCCAAATCCGCAAAACGTGGATATATCAGACTTGCAGGTAAGATCAATTAGATGCATACATAATACAATAATACATTGTCTAGTCCTGGTCGCTGTTGATTCAGCCTATATAAAAATCGCAACTATTTTTTTTATTCAATTAGATCCCCATAATCCCTGTGTCCA
Organism: Sardina pilchardus; assembly: GCF_963854185.1. NCBI lineage: Eukaryota > Metazoa > Chordata > Actinopteri > Clupeiformes > Clupeidae > Sardina > Sardina pilchardus. Next base: position 14,823,178 of record NC_084998.1, read on the forward strand.
TATGGTCAGAGCCCAGTGAGCAAAATGACACCTGCTTGAATGTTGTGTCTAAGGTGAGGAACAGACCAGCAACCCATTTTTGGAGGTTCCAATATTGCCTGTTTGGAGCACCAAGACTTTCTGTTGTTGATGTTTTTTTTTTTTTTCATCTAGGTGGAGTATATTATTGAGTTTTCACATGCAGGGGAAATCATGAGTGCAACGCTACGCGCCAACTTCCTGAATTCAAGCCTGGATGCTCAAGTATTACAGGAGTTTTCAGTCACATTTCAGGTATGCTAGTTGTGTGTGGAAACTGTGACTATTAATCAGTACATTAGTAATCAGTGCATAATATTTCAGTGTCACTAGGCATGATCTTTTAAAAAGGGAATTGTTTGGCTCTGTCTACCATTGCAATGTTGTAACGTGTTTTGTTTGTTTTGTTTACAGTTAGCTACAGCTGGTCCTACGCCAGCCCCGTTGCCAGCAATGGGGCTGATTGTTGGAAACCCAGTGACTGGTCAGTTTGGTGAAGAGGTCAATCCTGTATCTTTTCTACCCAAGTAAACATAGTCCAGCCAGAGTTGTCAGTAGAAGGAAGATAATCACAAGGGCACTTATAGTTCTCTAATTATTGTAAACAAGGTATAATACTTTTTGTAATTCACAAGTGAAATAATCTTCTGCAAAACAGAACAAAGATTGTCAGTTGATCTTAGTAGATCTTCAGAAGATCTTGGGCATTATCCCAGACTCTCCGAAAACACTTTGTAAAATACCAACTAACATCCACAGTAATCATACTGAACTGTTTGTTTATCCTTGGTGCGGTTGTATTCTGCATTATTCCTCCATAACTGTGTGTGTCAGCTGACGACTCTGGCTCCAGCAGCAGCTTGCTCAGTTCCTCTAGCTGTGCGCGTGCCCATCCGCTTCACTTACAACTCCATCTCTGGCTGCTCCTTCAGGTGAAGCAGACAACAACCCACACAGCACTTCTTTTTAAAATAAAACACTTTAAAAAAAAAAAAAAAATTACATTTTTGCAACCAGAATACAGAATAAACCTGAGCTATTATTTTATTTCCCCTTTGCAAATCTGTAGGTCTGCCTCCCAGAACTGCAGTGAGCTGAGATTAGATATGTATACAATCTTGACTGGCATGGCAACCCCTGACATGGTGGCGATGAGTTCAGGCCCCAAGCCAGATTGGGCTGAAGTCATCACTGAAGACTGCCCAGAGTCCCAAGCTGTGAGCTGCTTCTTCATGCTATTAATTTAACTTCCTCATTAATGCATGCTTTTATCAGTGCTGTAGTGTTATAATAGCATGTCTTATGCTACAAGTATGACCTAAACCACACTCAATTCAGGGTGGCCTGTAGTCACATGTTCACATAGTCATGCTAAGCAGGTTGGATCTTTTTTTTCAATTACTACCTACATGTTTTGACATATCAAAATGCTCTAAGCGATGTTATGTGGTTTGTAAGCTAAAACATTTTTTGGCCACATACAGCAAACATCACTTTACCATCTTCTAGCTGCCTGTGCCCTGTAAAACTGTACACTGTAAAAAAAAAGGACAGCCCAGGCCCCAAAAACGACAACCTGGACCATAAAAGCTTAGTAAACTGTTCCAGCCAATCACCGAAGGGATGCGTGTTTCAGAGAGCTTCAATTGCATGGGAGGGGGATGGAGTAGCGAGCTAGCTCTCTGTTTTGTTTGAATATCAACCCAACATCACTTAGAGCACCTTTAAAGAACACATGCTTATCATTTCATGAACGTTACCCAACATCACTTAGAGCACCTTTAAAGAACACATGCTTCATCATTTCATGTGGCCATTTGCTGCCTGTGACCAATGTGTTGTCTGCATTTCAGGAGGACTCCTGTGAGACTGGTTGTTATGTCCCTCACTCCCTGTCCATTCAGTTTCTCTGGGCCAAGAGGGGGCTGCTGTCTCTTCCACAGAATTACATCCTTGGGGCAAAGTATCAGTTTGGCTGTCAGAAAGTTAAGGTATGCTTATGAAAATTATTATTGGTCAGGCCCTTCACTAGGTGTTTTGCTGTCACTCGGTTTTGCTCTGATTGTTCTCATTCAGCTGAGAAAGGTCCATTGTGGAACATCAAGTACAATATTATTATCAAACCAGAAGTTTGAATTTCGATTATAGCTGAACCTTTTGTCAAAATGTAACTCTTCTGTTTCAAGACAAACACACACACCGTATTTATTTGACTGATAATGAAGTGAAACTGGAATCTTATGGAAAGTAATATTTATTAGCCCAGTCCTTCAGGGATATTCCTCTGCTGCCCATAAAAGGAATATGGTGCAGGGCTTCCTCTTCTGGTGTTTTTTTTCTTTTCATATGAAGAGTCTTGGTATGATTTCTACTGAAAATTAAACCAGGATGTTTTAAAAAGAAGTGAATAAGCAGTGCCTAAATATCTTTGTGTATACAGTCAGCTATGCTTGTTTTTTTATGTCACAAAAAAGCTTGCATTATAATAACCATTGTAACTAGTTTCTCATAATTGTTTTCACATAGTTCTCATGCCAAGCTCTGGATTTCCTACTTTAGCTGCAGCTGACTTTTGCCACCACCCCTTCCTCCTTTCTTTTCAGTGTCCCCTTGCCTCCCCGTTGGCTGTCACTTCGGAGGTGACTTTCTCAGAGATAACAGCGTACCCTGAGCCTCCCAGAGGAATGCCTCAACCTCACTGGAAGTTCCCATACTCCTTTTTCGCCCGGGGACAAGAGGAGCTGGATTGGGGTCTTTGAGGGAGAACGGCGAAATGTCACTGTCTCCTTCCATCCAAACCTTTACATGTTCAGTCAGTTTCACAGCCTACACAGTTTTGTTTACTGTTATGGTTATGGTTATGGCTATGGGATTTGGCAGAGTTAAGTTATATGGGTTTCATCCAAAACACAGCTACCCATGGCATGAATCAGGTTCTGATCCTATGTATTAGGATTTGGAAGAGTGTGTCAGTGTAAATAGTCAGGATATATACTTTATATACCGTACATCAAAAAAGAAAGCGAAAAATTAATTATTTTGTCAGTGTGTCAGTGACATGTACCTTGGGGTTATTTCAAGGATTTTTAATATTATGATTATTAAATAATGGTGTGGTAATGTGCAGTTGTAATATAGTTGTAATAGTACATATGTTAAATAAATATTTTGAATTTCTTTACATTTAACATTTGTATGACCGGTGGTTGCATCCCGATTAAGTTCACCTCAGTGCACTTTCAAAGCAGGGGTTAATTTAAGGCATCTGCATAGTACAAAGACTATGTTTTGTCATGTGTTTACACCAGGTTTACACACCCCATCTCATTATCTCCCTGAACTCAATATTTACAATGATTTCCAGTGCTTTCCACTAGGGGCGATAGACTTCCGGGACCTCTCAACATTTTGCCACATCGATTCCATTTGAAATTGGTCGGGAGGGAGTGTGTGGTCCGTGGGGCAGTGGCCGTGCAAGTTTGGCTTGGGATCTGCGTTCAAGTAGCAGATGGACCGGCAACTTGCCTAGGTTTTGCATTCTCCGGCGTCGCATGTACTTCGAGGTTACTCTACTGTGTTATAAAGGACGGCAGAGGACGATATGATAACTTTTTGATGAATTCATGTATGGAAATTGAACCTTAGTTAGCTGGCTAGCTAGGTTTACCAGGTTCCACCGTTACTTTAGATAGCAAGCTTGCTAGCCAGTTAGCCACTGTAACGTTACTTGGGAGGACAAGTGAACAGCCTTGACGTTAGATGAGCATTTGTTTTTCAATCGTCTGGAGGTAAAGCTGTTTATAGTCTATGTCGAAAGAGTTGAAAGGCAATGGTTGAATTTAAGGATTCTGTTGTCTCTTATTATTATTTAAGTTATAGTTAGATTGGTCGCTATTGGTTCCAAAGCCACATATTTTTGTGGGCTAATGACCGGATCTGTAACGTTATAGCTAGCCCTGGGGATACAGTTGACTTGAATGTTTACTGACATCATCACAGGAGGTTCTGTTGTCCAAGAATGACCAGAAAAGAATGATCAGATGTTGTTACATCATATAATATTTACAGTTTTAAAAAGTACATTTTCTGCGAGATCTGTGGTATTTTGCTAACGCTAGCTAACGTTCACCCAGCAAGCAGGAGCCATCATCGGGCTCTCAGCTGATGTCCGCCTACTCGGTAGCATTCAAGTTTCCCCTGTCACAGAATTTAAACTCAAGTTCAGTATACTCTTCTTTACTGCATCTTAGTTTTAGATATACACGGACCGAGATCACCAGAAAGCGAAAGGAAAGTAAAGGAAAGCGAAAGGAAATTTGAGGCCATTTGGTCAATTGCGTCTGTCGAAAATGGCTTGTCAAGCGTCTCAGGAAAGTTAACATCAAGGCAAAGGTCTTGCTGAATCAGCCTGTTTGATGAGAAGATGAGTTTCCTTGAAAGTGTCCTGTCTTTCTTTGGACTTGGAGACATACAGTGGCTATGCATGGTCACATTATTCATCGCATCTGTTGTGACTTTGATCATATACTTCGTGCAATACTATTTGGATAATGTGTCATGCGAGAGCGAAAATCCCATCAACGCCTCGGAGGAAGCAAATGCACTTCTAGGTTGGGCCCTGTCTCTCAAAACCTGGAAGACCGAATGGAGGAAGGCGTGGGTGAGGGCACTGAATGAGCAGTCGAGGCTCTCAGGGGTAAGTGTGATAAATTATGGCAGTTAGTATTGAACACAACATAGGCATCTGAAGTAGCCTGGACCATACTGTGAGTGTTGCTAGGCAAACCCTCTTAACTTCAGCTCTTAAGCGGCTTTCTATGTCAAGTTGTAAAGAGCATTAGCCCATTACTTAGTGATTTACAGCCAGTTATACCCAGGAAATACCTCAACATGTAATATAGAACATGTATCAAAAGCTAATTAGCCTCTATGGAATTGAATATAATGTATGCAAACATGCATTCCTGATATCCTTCGTGATTCTATGGGCTGGAGCTTTCACATTAGCGATATGTTCCATTAAGTCCATGATCACTTTGTAAAAGCACTGCAGTTATCATCTCAGTCAATATAAAATGTGTGTTTTTATTTATGTTTTATTTCCATGTTCTAGAACTCCTTGCAGTTGACATTTCAGGAAGATGGTCTTCAGTCCACGGACCTTGTGTTGAGTCAGGTGTCGGGCTTCAAGAAGTCAGCAGGTGGCAAGGTGAGAGAGTAAAGTCCATCACATTAAAGGACCTGGTTGTCAAGCCCCCCACCCCCCCTCTCATTCCTGTCCCTGCTTGTGTAGTTTTCTTTTGGCATCAGCCCACAGGAGCACTTTAATCCTTTGTGTAATTCAGTATGAAGGGCTCTGTACTCTGAATACATTTCTGTTCAGATCCTCTTTCCAAATTTTGGCTCCCTTTCTGGCACCTCAAGGTCTATGTTCCTTCAGACTTTAAGTGTCTCCGCTACCAAAGACAGAAGAATCTGTAAGCTTTTAAGTTGATGTGTTGGACCAGCTATTGCATTTGCACTGACATAGCATTATGTGTTATGGGCCAAGGATATTCTATATATTGAGGCTTCTGTCTTTTTTGGAAAGCCATGTCTTCTGTCTGTGTTGTTTTAGACAGGTGTTTTGTTTAGATGTGTCTCTGTGCTTAGTCAAGACAGTTGGTTCAGGACAGAATATAAGCTATACCAGGTTTTCCATCACTTTCTTTTGCGATGGATTTCTCTGTGTTTTTCATGCTTAACGGTGCAGAGTAGTGGCTTATCTTCACCTGCCTTTGTCCGAGCTGTAAGGAGATTATGTAGCGTGCCTGCCCCTGGAGTTCTCCCTACTTCACTAAGCCAGAGTGAGGAAGTGGTGGACTGTGAAGATGTACAAAAGGGCAGTTAGTGCTGCAGAGATTTTCAAAAGCAAGGGTTCACACATAAGCCATTGTAATGTCATGATGACTGACCATGATACTGTACATGTACAATGCATGTAATAAGTGTGTAAGAAACGTGTAAGAAATGAGAAGAATGAGCAGCATGTGAACGGGACACACATTTTTGTCTCAGAAGGACAAACTTGAGAGTTGTTTGGCATGTGTGGTTTAAACGCTCCTGTGTCTTTTTTCCCTTCCCAGATGATGCGTTGCCAGGTGGCTGGGGAGAAGCTTCAGTTCTCCCTCGGAGCAAAGTCAGCCGGGGCGTTCAGGGCAGAGCCGCAGCACTACACCGTCACTATAGCCCCTCTGCAGCTGCAGGTAAACAACACAGTCGTTTACTTTATGCGTGTAACTTTTGCCATTTGCATAATGGTGCTCCTTGTGGTCGTCTAATGCACATGTTATTACTGTTCCTGTGGTTTGTGGGGCGAATCTAAATGGCACTGTCTGCTTCACGGAATCCAGTGAAATCTGTTGTCGGAATTTCTTCTGACTCTTCTGACTATTCGGGCCTTCACTGCACATGTGGAGCTTTTGTGATATATTCCTTTTTGGCAGCCCAGCAATGTTGCTGAGGAGAGAAACAGGGCATTTTGAGGTGAAGAATTTGATCTAGCGTTCAATGGAAGCCCATGTGCTTTCAGACAGACCATTGCTAATGCATAACAAAGGTCTCTCTGGCGTCCGTTTAGAGCATTTACTGGCAATGACGTAAGTACTTTAACAAAGAGTATGTGATGCTTGTTAATGTCTTCACTTGTATAACTTCTAGTAATGCAATAATCAGATCTTTTGTTTGATTGTTAAAAAAACATTAGGCCTACATGCCAGTAATTAAGCAAACATTGTTACCTTTTAAGGGGGTGGAACTGAGGAAGAAATGCAAGTGGTTGGGTTTGTTTAGCTTTGCTACATAAATTGACCTGACATTGTCCAGCTGTTAGATCCTGTAAAAGGATTCCCTCCTTAATTTCAGGGCCCAGGTTAAGGAGAGGAGACTGAATAGTAAACTCTCAAAACAGCTTTTTTTTTTAGCTTAGTCATTACGGAGTATTGTGTGTAGATTGATGAGAAGAAAAGGAAGGAAAAGTAAACAGGAAGTAAGTAAACTGTCAGCGTGAACTACTGTCCCCAGGTAAAGCGCTGTGCGTTTGGTGATGATGAGCATATTGTGCTCTCTCATCAGCAACAGATAAGTGGGCCGTTGTGTACGTGCCTGGCTCTGTCACCGCAACACGGTGAAAAAGTGTGTGATTCCGATCCTGAGCGATGATTCACTCAGGCCCCCCTAAAATCGAATTACAGGGAATTACCGAATCATTCAAAGCCCTCATTGCCTTATTGTTCTGCTGATCTTATTTCAGCTAGCAAGAGGACTAGCTGCTTTACAGGAATTCAAAAATCGCACTCGAGCCCATGTGTTTGGTGGCATTTTCATCAGGGCGTTGTTGATTTGTTTTGTTTTGTGATCCCCTCCGTGTTTTGGTTTGGCGGCGGCCACAGGCTACAGTGGGGAAGTGGTAGCGCTTGTTGTTTTAGCCGTGCTCTTTCCTCCTTTGTTCTTTCTGGAAGAGCCCTGTGGGCCGCTGAATGATTTCGCCCTCCTATGGTGGAGCGCAACCGCCGCTGGAAAGCTCCCTCTGTTTGGAGTTTGTTTCTGTTGTTTGCCACAACCACGTGTGTGTGTGTGTGTGGCTGTGTGTGTGTGTGTGTGTGTGTGTGTGTGTGTGGCTGTGTGGGTGCAGTCTTTGTGTCAATGTTGTGTTTACAACCAGTTTGGTACCAGTGGCAGCCGCAGGAGCAGGAGCAGCAGTCCCAAAGAGGGCGTTTATCATTCAACTCGCTGGGTGTCATGTGACTCTCCTGGCAAATGTGCAGTTGATAGTGTTGTTTGCTTTCCTTCCATGGACACTGCTGTGCATTTCAACTCTATTTAGAACATGATGATGAAGTGTAGTGACATTCACACATTCAACCACATAAGAAAAGGCGTTTTAACGAGTAAAAGTTTCACAGTTGAGAACCATTTTTTTTCCCTTTCTTTTAATCCTGCTTGCTAAACATGCTCATCTTTTGGCAGCAGTGTCAGTGACTGAATGCTGTAATGTGCCAGATGTTGTTCCATTTCCTGTTGTAGCAGGAAATTGAAGGCTTTTCAGAGTGACGAGAGGTCGCCGACCCTAATGTGGAATCACAAGACAGTTCCAGATAGAACAAACTATAATCATGTGGAACATAACACCATCACCATCACCATCCCAACACACACACACACACACACACACACACACACACACACACACACACATTCACTCATTCTTTCCTCTTTCAGTTAGTGGCCTGGCCTTTGGTGTTTTTAGTTTCCAGTAAGAGCTAGCCCTAGCATGTTTCCTGTGAACTCTTGTCACCTCACATGGTATGTTTTGTGTGTGTGTGTGTGTGTGTGTGTGTGTGTGTGTGTGTGTGTGTGTGTGTGTGTGTGTGTGTGTGTGTGTGTGTGTGTGTGTGTGTGTGTGTGTGTGTGTGTGTGTGTGTGTGTGTGTGTGTGTGTGTGTGTGTGTGTGTGTGTGTGTGTGTGTGTGTGTGTGTGTGTGTGTGTGTGCTTAACACCCCCCCTCCAGCTGGACCTGCAGCTAACAGAGGCCAGTGGGGTGGTACAGCTGAGCTGGGGCCTGTTGGGGTTGGAGACCTGGGACCTGCAGCTCACTCCAAGCTCCTCTCAGGTCAGTGCTGGAGCCTCATGCCATAGGAACCCAGTACACACACACACACACACACACACACACACACACACACACACACACACACACACATCCCCACATCCCCTTCTATTCCCTGTAAAAATCTAACTGATTTCCTGGCATGGGAAGCAATACTTAACAAGTTCATCAACGCCACTGTGTGTACTGCACATAACTATGTGCTCTGCTTGTGCGTTTGTGTTTTTGTTATGAGTGTTTTTATCTACATTTTTGACTGTGTGTGTGTGTGTGTGTGTGTGTGTGTGTGAACGTTGAGCAGGGTGGATCGACGGGTCCCAGCTCATCAGCGGTGAGAGACAGGCTCAGGCAGGTCCTGTGCCGCGTCCGTCCTTCGGCGGTCCTCAGTGGCCGACCCGCACAGCCGGGGGAAGTGAGGGTGAGTCCACATTGGTCACTCCAGACATCCGCTAGTCCTCTCCACACCTCTCAGTAGGGAGGGAGGCTGGCGTGTAGAGCCATGCCACAGAGCCACCACAACTAGGTGCCTAGAATGTCAAGTGTAGGTTTTACCTCATTGTAAAAACTCACTTTTATAAATAGCAGCCGTTTTGGTTATGTAGCTCTGCAGTAGGCCAGGTTAAAAGGACATGCAAAAAGCTAAACCTTTAACCTTCCATGGTATAGCCTTATTTAGCCGTTTTATGTTGTTTTGTTTATGTCTGTAGTGAAAATCTAGACCCAAGAGTCATCTGAAAATAGGGCCCAGGTTGCGTTGGCTTTAATTGAGTTGAGTTGCATTATTTGTGTTTCTCTTCAACATGATAGTTTCCTATAGCGCCCCAAAAGGATAGCACTGCTTTTTTCTCTGTGAACTGTTAACTTTTAAAAGACTGCTCTCAGTAGGTGTGTGTTCTCTGTTGTCCTTTTGCTCCTGTTGTTTATGTCTCATGTTCTGGTCTTGGCTGCAGGACGTCCGTGCCAAGCCCCCGCAGGTGGTTTCTCCCCCCAAACCCCCCCGCGCCCACGAGTGGAAGCTCCTGGTCAAGAACATCAGAGTGACGTGCAACCAGGAGGAGAGTGCTGCAGGTGGGCCACGTGTACACACACACACACACACACACACACACACACACACACACACACACACACACGCACACACACCAGACCAAAAGACACCAGAGAAACTCTGAGGAGCCCTCTGGGCCTTCCTGCATTAGCTGAAAAGGACTGTTTGTCTGGATGGATTCAGGGCTTTATTGATGATGTTGTTTTTTTCTCTTTTTCTGGTATGTTCTTTGGTGCTTCTTGATAATTGTCTGGATGTAGAGAGAGCCGGTTTACTCTGTTCTTCATCAGTCTCAATGGGTTCACTACACAGTGAACAGGGTTCAATCAGTGGGATCCTCTTCATCACATTCTGCATTGCAAAATGACCTGTGCTTACCTCAACACACACACACACACACACACACACACACACACACACACACACACACACACTCACACTCTCTCACACAGTCTAAGCCATGACTCATATTCACTCTGACATGAACGGAGCAGTTCCACTGAAGCCCTTAATTGATGAAATTCTCATTTGCCTGGAGGCGACGACGGAACTTCTCCAAAAAAGTCTCTGCTCTGGAACCGAGCCATTGAAGATCCACTCCGATAACGCACCCCCATCCATCACACTACTGCGGGACAGGAGAGGAGAGGAGAGGAGAGGAGAAGCTCACCCTTTTATCCAAACATTCCCCAATCTTGGCTGCTGTACAGAAATTAGTAGACTGTGAGAGCCTGCGTCACACTAACCCCCACCCACCCACCCCCCCGTACTACGTGACCACATCGTTTACATTTTTATTTCAGTGTTTTTGTGACTGCAGCAAGTGATAGAGGCACATCCTGTACATTTGTGCCATAAGAAATGAACAACACTACAATGGAGATGGAAATAAAACTATACATTTATACTATACATATACATACAACCATACATATACTATCCATCTCAGATTAGATGATGACTTGATTGTTATCTACTGTACCTTTTATCTACTGTTTCAGGAAGTATCTTGTAAAGTATCTGTGTATGAAATGTTCACAGCCTGTCTTTGTTACACAGAGATTTCATGCTCCCATGGCTAATGTTGATATCATTCCTCTTTTGCTCCCTCTCACTCCCTCTCTTGCTCTTTCTCCCTTCCTACCCCCTTCCACTCTCTCCCTGTCCCTCGGTCATCCTCTTTCTCTTTCTCTCCCTCTCCTTCTCCCCCTCCTTGTCTCATTTTCTGTCTCTTAACCTCTCTTCTTCCCTCTCTCTCTTTCTCCCCCTCTCCCTCTCTTCCTCCCACTCCTTGTCTCATGTTCTGTCTCTTAACCTCTCTTCTTCCCTCTCTCTCTTTCTCTCCCTCTCCCTCTCTTCCTTCCACTCCCTCTTTCTCCATCTATCCTTCTTTCCCTCTCTTCCTCCCTTCCCCCTCCCCTCTCTCTCTCTCTCTCTCTCTCTCTCTCTCTCTCTCTCTCTCTCTCTCTCTCTGTGTCTGACATGCAGGCAGCATGAGTCCCCAGTGTGTGCTGCAGCTCAATGACCCGCCCCAGAGGCTGTGCAGCTCCGTCTTAAAGGACACCCCCAACCCCTCCTGGGACCAGCCCTTCATATTGTGAGTCACGCGCATGTTACATAAACACACGTCTATTTACTCTATAGGCTTGGCACTTTAGTCTTAGAAAGGGTTAAGCCTTTCGAGTTCCCTTCATTACAGATATCTACATATAGGTTGTTTAGTTCAGTCTAATAGAGACTGCAGACCATGTCTCAACTTCTGGCTGGTCAATGAGCATCTGTAGGCCCAACGTGTTGAACGTGTTGACACAATCCTGGTAGCTTTTTGTTTGTGGGTGACTGGATCTAATGACATCGTTTCACCTTCTCTCTCCTCCACCTCTTGCTTTCTTCCCCAAACAAAAACCCTGGACTGACAATACCAGTGTCATTTGCAGCTTGTTATCAAGCATAGTTTTGATTAGAACAAGTGGATTGGATCTTTGGTGAGCAAGAGTAGTGTGAACGTTTACACTGCTTTGCTTATGCTTTGTTTATCTACACTTTGAGCTAGCAGCAAAATGCAGCCTACATGCTAGTTGACAGTGTACAGTGGTGGCTGTATGCAGTTTTTTGGCAAGGCCAACACCAGGCTACTAAGTGGTCAGTCCGCATCGTAGTAGCTAGTGCTTTGAAGTCGATTTCCTATTAAAGGGCTGGTCAATGAAACTACAAAGTACTACAGCTAATGCACTTGAAGTGTACAGATAAGCCGATGATACACCAAGTCAGCTTTTTTGAGCAATATTGCTGGGCTGTCTTCCTTGGTATTGTTCTGGCACATTCCCATTGATATTTTTTTTTTTTTTGTAGAGAACTTTAATCATCTGTAGGTGAATTTTCAATGATCATCCTATCAAACCGGTTGTGTAGTTGCCCCAACAACATTGCTCAAAATGTTACTGCATGTGTCATTACCTTTAGTGTAAAAGTGCAAAGTGTAGGTAATGCTGATAGGAGGCTTGCATCATGCACACTAAACACTAGAGGTATTACCGTGGCCAAATTGTAACTCTGCCTTTTAGCAATCTGTAAACATCTTGATCAGATGAAGATAAAAGCAGTGCCATTTTGCTCATGTTGTTGCTACAGCACTTTCTTTTAAAGACTAAAATCTTTAGACACAATCGTTACTTGCTCTGATGAAGGAGTTCATTTCGATTCAGCATTTCACTGTATGTTGTCGCTATCCTAAATCTCTCCCCTTCTCCTGTGTCTTTGTAGTGAGCTGAATGGGAGATCCAAAGAGCTCAATATTCAGCTCTTGAACACGGGGAGTCCTCAAGAGAGTAAGTACTGTAGGCCAAGTCTCTCAAGTGCTTTTCTTTTTTGAAGAAGAATAGCTATTCCCATTGCAGGTAGATTTTCATGTTCACATATTCTATGGACAGCATTTGTTCTTTTCAGCAATATTGCAGCTCGACAGTGTTTGGAGCCCCCAACGTCGTCTTCCAGGCAGCGCTGCCACTGTTGACTGAAAGGCACTTAATCCTACCCCTAACCCTAACCTTAACCCATGCCTAACCCTAGCGCCTTCCAGGCAGCGCTGCCTTGAAGACAACGTTGGAGGCTCAAAAACACCAAGAAACAATATTGCTAAAGACGTGATATTAACAGCATACAAAAACCGCAGCGCCACTCTTTCTCAAAGATGGTTTCATCATCAGCAGACCCCACTTGTAGAGAGAGTTCTTCACTAACACTAAGAGGCAGTAGACAGTGTATGTGTGACGGAGATGCTTTGTGTCAGCAGGTAGCCTGGTGGGTCAGGTGTCCGTGCCTTTTGATCTTGTGAAGAAGCAACCCAAAGGACAGCAGACGTTTGCACTAATGACCAAAGACGTGGCGATTGGGACACTAACTACTGAGGTAAAGTGACTTGACATAACGCCAAGCATGTTTTCCTTTATTTCTTATTCCAGTATTTATTTTAAAGAATTGATGTGATGATTTTCAGACAGTAACACCAAGAGTGACCCATCTTCACTGAAGGTGTCCTGTGCTCTTTGTTGATGCTGTGTGACTAGAACTGTACATGTGTTCAAATGCATCTCCAGCCAAGCCAAGTCAATTTTAGTAATCACTGTGTTCTGAAATGCCAGGCCACTTTTTATAATGTACCGCAAGAACCAGCAGAATTCTGAGTGTCGCGGCAAGCTCTATAACCCTCCCCCACAGACAGCTGCACTCAGGAGCAGGAGCAGACTTTATTGGCACTTTGATTTGTGCTCTCTTCCCATCAGAGCTTTACAGCTGCAGTTACAGAAACATGACCTAAGTGATATTGGACTATGCATGCCCATGTTAAATGAGCGCGTCGCCTGTGCGCATAGGCGATCTCCACCCACTCAATTGGAAAAAGTTTCTTTTTTTTAAAAAAAAAATGCGTTCTGCAGAGAAGGGAGACAAGCGGCCACAGGGAGAGACAGGGAGAGAACATGACAGTAACACGGCGAATATCACTATACATATACATTTATTTATTCATTTTTTTGAAGATGCTGGTTAAGGCGGCAGCCCTGTGTTGTGAAGGGGGCCGCCTTAGCAGGAAAGCGCTGTGGGAAACCCTGCACTACACTTTGTTATGTTTTTTCCCCAGTTGTTGTTTATTTGCTTAGTGTATTAAACACGCCACCTGTGATTGGATGGTACTGTACATGAGAATACAGCGTATTTGTCGAGTGATTGGGTGGGTGTTGACTGTGGTCCCTCCCTCCCTCTCCTCCAGTTCACTTACCTCGAGCCGAGTGAGGTGCGCACCTGGCAGACCCCTACCCCCGCCGCCTCCAAAAAGGTGGAGATGGACCGCACCGTCATGCCCTGCGGTACCGTGGTCACCACCATCACCGCGGTCAAGAGCAAGCCAGGCCGGCCTCTACCGCCAGGGCTCCTGGGTAAGAGCGACCGCACACACATCTCGTTCTGTCTGACCTGAATGTAGCTTACAGTATTAAAGTCTGCATTTACTACTGCATTAACACAAACACTGTCACATAGTCATGCAAAATCCATTATTGTGTGTGTGTGTGTGTGTGTGTGTGTGTGGTTTGCAGAAACCCCAATGAAGCCTCCAACCAAATCCAAGCTCTCTGAGAGGAGAGTGTCTGAGCAGCCCTCTGTGATGGGGGCCACAGTCAGCAAGGCCCTGTCTTCCTCAGACACGGGTAGGTGGAAGTCCTCGTACAGTATGTCTTTGTTACTCCTCAGAAATGTCTTTCAGTATGTAACCCCATTGGTATTGGTTCGTAAATAGATGGATTGCACCCGGGTTGGGTGGTTAGTGTGTACTTCAGGGTCTGTGCCAGTCTGTGGTTTTGATTGATGGCTGTCTGTCTCTCTGCCTCCGTCTCAGAGCTGCTGATGCTGAACGGGACGGATCCGGTTGCCGAGGCGGCCATCCGGCAGCTGCAGGAGTCGGCGCGCCAGAAGCTCAAGTCGCCGGTGAAAAAGAGCACCATCATCATCTCCGGCGTGACCAAGGTGCAGCGCCGCAGTTTCCTGTTTACACACACACTCCCTACCCTGAGAACCACAGCGGCTTTTTCCTTCGTTAATCTTTGATCCCCATGACTATTAAGGCACCCTCACCACCTCTGCATCAAAGCTATATAGTACAACACTTTCTCTCTCATTTTAAAGAATGATTGACAGGATCATGAGATGAGGCCCAGAGCACTTTTGACTTGCGCTGTGGTTTTCAATGTGGGTGGGGAGAGGCTGTGAAATGCTTCTGTCACTTTGGCCTGACGTTAGTTCACACCTGTCATATCACGCTGGTCTTTTTCACACAGTGGTAATCCACTCTGCCCCTCCTTGACTTGTTTCAGTAGCCTCTGGGTGACCAGTATCTGACCATCTGGTGTCTCCCCTGGGCTTTAGACTCTTTTATTTTGTCTTATATGCACAACAGGCGAAGGAACTGACACATTTCACTGCATTCTTTACTTTAGCAATGATATGCATGTGACAAATAAACCTCCTTGTATCCTTGTGTCCTTGCTCTGGGCTCTTGTATTTTTGCTGGTGTACTCTGTGTGCTTTTATCTCTATTTTGTCGGTGAAGTGCTTTGAGTGTCCACTGTGTAGGAGATGCGCTGTGTAAATGACCATGCCTCGTCCCCCTCGCTCTCCTCTCCCGTAGGCGCCCCTCTCCCAGGACGAGGAGCTGGCGCTGATGGCCGGCTACGCCGCCGCCATGGACGCCTCGCTCTCCCAGGTGTCTGAGGAGGAGTCCACCGCCAGAGCACCTCCCACCCCCACAGGAGCAGGAGGAGCGGCAGCAGCGGCGGCGGGAGAGCTGACCGCTTGCGCCCCCCAGCCCCGAGACCCCCTGGTGGGGCTGGGCGAGGGGCCGGCCGGGGCGGAGGCGGCGGTGGCCGTGGGGGCCGGGGTGGAGGACTGGGAGAGCCAGACGGGCGAGGACCCCGACGCAGACAAGGCCTCGCTCTGCATGTCCGAGACCGGCTCCAAAAAAAGCAAAGGTGAGGCACAAGGAAAAGTGTGTGTGTGTGTGTCTGTCTGAAAGAGAGAGAGAGAGTGTGAGAGCGAGAGGATGTGAGTGTGTATATCTTAATACATGACAGTGAAAGTAAAACTATTGGGGCAGAGAAGCTGTGACCGCTGTGAAGCTTTTCTTACGTTTTATGAATTGGTGACCAGTTGAGACAATTTGCACCAGCAGGGATGTTGATGGAACCTGGGCGATTGAGGACAGCCTGATGGTACCCAATACCATATCCGTTTCTGACTTAACTATCTGGCCAGTCAAGAGCCACTGGTGTCCCCCAGAGAGGTTATATCAGCTCCATCAACATCCACTCTGTTGTTTTGGTAGAGACCACCGTTTTCACCACACGGTTTTATCACATGCCTCTACCGTGTCTAAATCAACAACCACCTGTTGTTACCTTAGCCGTAGTACACCGCGTTTCAATTGGTCAGAACTAACTGCATGTGGTAGAAATAACTCAGTGAAAGAGAGAGGCTCCCAGTGGGAATGAACTGTAAGTAAGGTAATATCATATTGCTATTAGTCTCCCTCGAGCCCTGTTTGTACTGATGTGCTGGCCATTGATGGACAAAAGCCAAGCCCATGTCCAGCCACAGTCAGAACTGTAGTGGAGCCAGTAGCCTCAGCTCAGCTCAGACCTTTGGTCACCTGATGTCACTCATGTTTTCTGTCTTTCTGCTCAGCGCGGTTGTTCATTGTCTTTCTCTCTGTCCTCTTGTTGCTTCCCCTCCTCCATTGAGTTTCTTTTTCTGCCCTTCCTCTTCATCATCTTCTTCTTTCTTCTCCTCCTCCTCCCCCTTTTTTCCTCCCTTCTTCTTTGCCATCTTAAAGAGGAAGCCTGTGTTAACCACAAAGTATCTGCTGAGTAAGTGTCCTTTGGGGGCTTGTTTTTAGTGGAGTAGAGACCTTTTTAGGGTTCTGATCACACAGGACATGTAGAGAGTAGAGATGTTCTTGTTTCCTCCAGTAGAGGTAATGCTGTGTGGAAGACAGTACATGACCCTGTAAACACTGCTGTAAGCTCAGTGCATCTCAGAACACACACACACACACACACACACACACACAGTTTTGCAACAGCACTTCCCTCTTTAAAATTTCATTAGAGACAGCCAAGGTTAGTTACTCCGATTTCTCTATCACCATTCTCTAGAGGACAAAAAAAAAGAGATTTGATTACAAAGGACTTGATGAATGAATGAATGAAGCTCTTGAAGAGTGTCCTAAGGTGCTCCAGCACAACTTGCATAACCTAATTGGCCTGTTTCCTTCGGATAAGGGCAAGGGTGAATGGCTGGGTGAAGCACGAGGTTACTGTTTCACACCATTCGGTGAACGTTGAGATTTTGTTGCCAGTAGAATGTATGGCTTAAGTGCACATACTGAACTGGCGTGTTATACAAGTGCAGGTTGGAAGACTGTTATCTTTGGTGCACCAGTAGTCCGATTGTTTTGAGTGCACAGTTTAAGTAGACGTAGGAATCACAGACACGGTCACTTGACAATAAAGCAATAAAGTAATATAACGCCGTCATAAACTTACTTGGTGAATACTCAACCAAGCTGTGTCACTATGTTAAGCCAGTGTAGTGTCCTTGATATGACAGTTATGAGAAGCTTTATCTTGCATTTGCATTAACATCTTTGACTTCACATCACTCTGTTAAAAAAACATGCTTAATTAAAACACTTTATAATGTATAGCTGACAAATTAGGCTGAATTAACCAAATTAGAAATGATGGTGGTCTGCTTAGGCCAGCTTCATTTCCTTATGATCATGAAAGGAAAGTGTTTAGTGTGCTATTAGCCATTAGGATCATGACCAGTGTTAGATCCACGCAGCTAATGGTGTTTGTGTTTTTGTGTTGTTTGTGTTTGTGTTTGAGTTGTATAAACCCTTTCAGTCTGTTCCTAGTGGTTTTCCAGTTGAAACATTCCAAACCAATGCAGATACTGTGAAATAAAATTAATCAGACTTTAGCATGTTCTACAAAATGTTGATTTTTTAATTATTATTTTAACTAACTGTTAATCGCCAAGTTTCCATTAGCTCAATGTTATTTTCTGTGCCTCCGGAAAAGCCTTAGGAATGCACATGTGTGTTTATGAAGTTGAAAGGGTCTATAGGAGAGCACATAGCCCCTTTAGTGAGTGTCATTGCTCTGTGATGAGACTGTTGTCCGTTCCCGTCCACAGGCAGCTTCCTCCACAAGAGTGCCAAGCTGTTCTTCCGCCGGCGGCACCAGCGCAAGGAACCGGGGATGAGCCAGTCGCACAACGACCTGGTGTACCTGGAGCAGCCGGAGCGGGCGGCGGCGGAGGCCGTGGGCGAGCGCGAGCGTCAACGCCGGACGGCCACGCTCCGCCGCATCATCAACCGCAAGCTCCTCCACAGGGGCTCCAAGAGCCGCGCCAACGGCTGTGCCGGGGAGCCGCCTGCGTGAGCCTGTGCCTGCCCGTGGTGCCCGGCGCCTACGCCCTCGCCCGCCGGGCGCCGCTGGCCCGCTCCTCCACCACCCCTCCTTCTCTGCCCCCGCCCTCCGCGTCGCCCCCTCCTGCTCTGCCCAGGCCGTCCTCCTGGTCAGCGGGTCCAGTATCCGGGGCAGCGCCCCCCCCCTAAGCAGCCCAGCTCATCACCCCCTCCTCCTCCTCCTCCTCCTCCTCCTCGTCCTCCTCCTCCTGGGTCCACTTACTGAATCAACCCTGCTTTCTAACGGCCACTCAGACCTCATGAGTGCACTGTCAGCAACAGTGATGTGGAAGAACACCCCACCCCTCCTTCCCTCCCTCCCTCCCTCCCTCCCCTTCCCTTCCCTGGTTCCTCTCATCTTTCTCCTCCCTCTGTCTCTTTCTCTTGCTCTCTCTCCTTCCCTTACTTCTGCCATCCCTCTTTCACTCTCCTTTCTCTCTTGTTCTCTTTCTCATGCACACAGGCTTGCTCTCTCCCTCCATTCCCAGATACAGACGTTCTGATGTACAGTGATTTTGATTTGGAGAGTTATATGCCATATGTGGCCTTTCCCCCCCACCCCTCCTCCTCCTCTACTGTATGCAAGGCTGTCGCCCTCTTGACCTGTGGCAGCATGTAGCCATCGGCGTGAGAAGATGGACAGCGAACGCAGCGGCATTGACCTTGATTTGCACAAATGCTAAAGAGAATTTTTCGACCTTCAGGACTCGTCGTTCGAGGGGAAGGGTTTAAGTGATGTTCCGTTGCCGATCGTCCAATCCATTTTGTACATTGGGTGCCCCATCAAGGCTTTGAGGCTCTGAATGGCAATTTTAGTTTGTTTATTGTTGTTTGTTTGTTTGTTTGTTTGTTTGTTTTTAGACATGACTAAGGGAGACCAGTCAGTTCCACTGTTTTTGGCGGATAGTAATGGGATGTATTGCTAAGTGCTCGACTGCAATCAGGTCCAGCACGCCCATTTCATTCAGTCAGTCAGCTTTGAGGTGACACTCACGTTACTGTGAAGATCCCTTTGTGTTGAGGTTCCTGAGAATGTATCGTTATTGTTCAATAACAAACCCAGTGTCTATAATTTCCTTTACTTCATAACATCAACACTATCATACACCACTTTGTTTTATTTGCAGATTTTACTTAATGAGTGCTGTGATGAAATTTTATGTTAAATGCAGTTTGGTTCTTTTATAAGCATTTATTTTCCTCTTCAAAATATGTTAATGTAAATATGTACATTCCCTTCATTCATTTTTTTTTTTTTTAATACATTCCTTCATTTACACTTGTGTGTGTGTGTAAGGCATTTTGATGTGCAGAATGAACCAAAGGAAAAAAACGAAAACTGAGCTGAAATGCCATCTCGAGGCATTGTGCTTGCAGGTTTGATCTTCCCATTCAATATCACTTCTGGTTGCATTTGGTTTGAATCATACAGTAGTACCTGACTGACCTTATGATGCAGTTGAACATATGTTTGAGATCAGTTTCATGGTGGTGAAATGGTGGTGTTGCTTCCAGTTGGTTGGTTGTTGCCAAGTACCATGACACCTGAAGTGCAGTTCTATGGTGTGAAAGGTTGCCTATTAATCTTTCCCGTTTTTTTAGGGAGGGCAAGTAGAATACCTAACATCCCGTCTAGAGGGTTTTTAGCTTTGAGGAGCCCTTGTAGAAATTAAATCTAGTACCTCCACATCACCAGGATGGCTTGCTTCAGGTGTGCACTTGAACTAACCTGAGCTACTGGTATGTACAGTATGTACCCTGAAGCATTACAAGTTGCTTGACCGCTTGCTCAGTCTTGCTGAAAATGTGGCTTTTGAAGTCTTGTGAGTCGTACAACCATTGATCACCCCAAATTATGTCATACCATATTGTATGTATACAATATGCAAAATATGCAATGAGAATGGCAGTCTATACAACCTGAAAAAAATGCATAGATCTTGAAATGGCCGGTCAAGAAGCTTTTCATCCTCTCTGCTTGTGCAGACAGCCTGAATGCCTGTGCAGGAGTCAGCCAGTGTTATGCAGGGATTAAAGCAAATTAACATATCAGGTTTATATTTTCTAAGCAATAAAAATATGACTGAATAATCAGACTGATGTGTTGGCTATTTTTATTTGGTTTTAGGGGAACCACTGGCCATATATTTAACATAAAACCTTGAAGAAAACAATACAGATAGATGTGCAGATAATGCAAAGTAGGAAATGCTGCTTAAGGAACACAATTCAAAATGTACATTTCACTACAACTATTGTCTATTTTCTTTTGTTGTTTTATTGTTATTGTAATCTCGGCATCATTGAAAATGAGGCCTACCCTCAATGAACTTCCGAAAACAAATAAAGGTTGAATGAATGAAAACGGGAAAAAAAACAAACACAATTCTGTCACTGATTGCAATTTCCTTTCATCGCCATTGTTGGATTGATACTGTGCATTCTACAGTATTTTCATTTATGCCTTTACAAATGCAGCAGCAGTTTGTATGACAAATGTATCAATGCATATTCCAGTCGCTGATGTGTGGAGTGAGCCCAACAGGCCCAACATCAAACTGAAACAAACTCCAGAACTACGCTACCCACAATCCTCTCTTCACCGCTTATTTCCGGTCCTGCGCGGTTTCTGGAGCGGATTGGAACCCGGAGTCAGGATTCACTGAATGTGTAGTCGTTTGAAAAACAGGTAACCTTTTTATTTCTAACTTGTGCAACTTTTGCATGTAATACCCAAGTGGGAACATTATACGTATGTTGGCAATTTGCACAATGGTGGCAGAAAGTACGAGAAAGATCATTTTGACGCCGTTTTGACATTCCAATGTACTGGCTCCAGATGAGGTCTCCGTCTCCGTTCCATCCGCCATGCCGATTGTTCTTTGTTACATTTGCATTGCTGAAAGAGACCGAGCGGGCTGAGATCGGAGTTAAAACCCGGCTACAGTTTGGAATCTACAGAAACCCGGATCCCGTTTTTACCGGATTGTGTTTACTGTACAACCCCTATGCGGATTGCTTGTTAGGGTGCCGTTGCCGTGTCCTTCATACAGCATTGGCTTCAGTTGTTTTTCTTCCCCTCTCCCTCTTCTTTAATTAAACAAAATAATAAGTTAACGCCTTTACTCATAGTGGCTTCCAAAAGCACTCATTTATAAACATGGACAACAGATTTCACTAGTGCAAATGAGGAGGCCTACTGACTTAACACATTTCTACATTATCTGCTCATGTGAAATATTTCTCCTGGGAGAGTCATTTATAACTATTCAGCTGTTGTTATGATAGGCCTACCTATAACCTTTGGGGATTTGTATTGTCCCTTCTCTCATGTTTTAAACGACTAGCCTACTGAGAAAAATTGAATTATGCTGGAATATAATCGAAGGAAAACAGCAGATGTAACCTTGTTTCATTCATTGTCTGTTAGTGTTACACCATTAGCCTACTGGTTAATATTGTGTGTTTAGTTATAGGCCTTTTCACTAACTTTTATCACTTCTTGTAGTTTGTCAGAATGGCAGAGCAAGCAACAGATGAATTCATATGTAAGTGCATGTTAATACTTTTACCATTTATTTGTATCATTTTTTAGATGATCTCTCCTGTTATATTTGTCTGTATGTGGGTGCGAGCTTCTCATGTTGTCTGTGTTGTGTCTAGGGTGTGAGGACTGTGGGCAGTACCATGACGCAGAGTGTCCTGAGATTGGGCCTGTGGTCACTGTGAACGACTCGCTGGTCCTGAGTCGAGCCCGGTAAGTGAACCACCACTGTTTGCTAAGCATTATGGGTGACTTTCTTTTTAATATTCTGTTGTTATTTTCGGTTTGAAAGGGCGAGGGACATGGGTTTAAGCAATTTTTTTCTGATCGGTTGGAAACCCCATGGGCATCTGATACACAGTACTTAGAATTGAGACGGTGTAACATTGTCCCACGCTGAGAACAAGTCACTATTGAGACCTGTGTCTGTTTCTCTCTTTTAAACCTTTTCCTAGATCGTCCCTTCCTGACAGCCTGGAGATCAAGTCAGTCCATGATGGAAAGGAGGGTGTGTTTGTTCTCCGTAAGCTGGTCAAGCGCACACGGTTCGGACCCTTTGAGGCGAAGAGAGTACAGCACTTGGACAAACAAAGCGCATTCCCACTGAAGGTGAGTGGCTGCAAAGTGCTATTGTCATGGGGATGTTTCTGTATCTTCCAGTGTAGACTGGAGCACCATACATTTGAGTTTTCTGTAACCAAATGTATGGATATGTAAGCATGCTTATGTTTTGTTTTGTTTTTTAAAGATTTTTAAGAAGGATGGGACTACAATCTGGTTTGACACATCAAATGAGGATGACTGTAACTGGATGATGATGGTGCAACCTGCAACAGACCACACCCACCAGAATCTGACTGCCTACCAACAGGACGACGAGGTCTACTTCAACACATCCCAGGTATGGCAACCATATGTAGACATACATAATGATGCCATGTGGTCAAAGTGTCAGCATTATAAACCAGAAAATTGCTGGTCAATTAGAGTGAGATTTAAAGTTCAAACAGTATTAAAGAACCCAACTTAGTGTTTTGTTGATATTGTTTAACAATACTATTAACAATGACATTTATGTCTGTTTTAAAGGATGTCCTTCCAGGAGTAGAGTTGAGGGTGTGGTATGGGGCTTTCTATGCGAGGAAGATGGACAAACCTGTTCTCAAACCTCCTGTTGCTCCTGTAGCAGGTGAAGACTACTTAGTGTTTCTCTTGTTAATGTGACAAATGTTAACTCAGCCCACTCCCTCCTCTGAAATATGTTTGCAAGTATTTAGATATTCTTTTTATATTATAGCAGACCTGAATATATTCATTTCTGGGGAATTGATTAAAGTTAAATGTGCTCAATTAAAGCATTATTTCTCAATCTATTCAAAGTATCTATTTAAAGTATAGCTTTGTGCTTCCTTTGAAAGCAGCAATGTACAGCACAAATCCTTGATATAAAATACACTAGCAATAATAATAGCTTCACCCAAATGAGTTGTATATTTGAGTATTTCTTTCATTTGTCAGTATTTTGTTTTGAAGTGAATAGATTACTCTCTTTTCCAATTTTTTTTAATACTGCGACTACCTACTATCCTTTGTCTTAAAATGGCAGTGTTGGTTTAAATGCACACATGGTTTTATAAATGTATATCAATGCTTTTGCTCTACTCCATGCATCCTGTTCATTGATGCTATTCTCTCTAACCCAACTGCAGAGACACAGGTGAGCTCCACCAAGCCACTGAGTGAACCAGAGCCACCCCTGGGTGCAGAGAATGACACAGGTGGGTCAACTTTTTTGAGACACTATTCCATAAAACGGGGCCTGCCTGTAAGTTGTAATGCACGTCAGCCTCGGCTCCTCTCTCAGTATTTGCATTGCTACTGTCAGTCTGTGTTGGAAGTATCCGGTATGGGTTTATTAAAGCGAGCAGCATGAATCACACTTGTCACTGTGGTTGTCTCATCTATGATGGAGATCGTTAATGTCTGCATTGGCCCTTTTTAGTATCTGTCGACTAATTTCTCACATTGTCAACTTTTTGTCATGTGGACACCTGTTAGGATGAGATTACCTTAAGAAAAGTAGACAGCTCTGGCCCTGACCAGTGAGCCATCGTTGTCCTCCTTTCAGATCAACTACTTAGCCACCTACCTGACGTGAAAGCGGTGGACCCTGCCCTCGAAGAGCCACCTGCCCAGCCAGAGTCTCCCATTGAAAGCCTGGAGAGCACGATGGACAGTAGAACCAACAGCACCACCACCTCTGCCGCCGCCACCCCGACTGCACCAGAACCCAGGAAGAGGCCTGGACGGGGACGCAGGGCGAAGAACAGCAAAGCAAGCGCCACTTCTCAACCCAGTAAAGGTCAGAGATGCTGTTTTAGGACTCAAGGCTGTGTTAAAGTGAGGCATTTACTGATGTTTAGTTTGTTGAAATAAGATCAGAGCAGAGGCAGATCACTCTGCCATTGTAAAGTGAAGGTCTTTGTGTTTTTATCTTGGTATGAAAGAGAAGATATTTCCTTCTGTATTAACTTTTTTATCTTGTCTTTTACAACCACCAGGCTCCGTGAAACCTTCTGATCAAGCTCTCAGCACAGAGGCTCCAGGGATGGGGTCGGCCCAATTAGACAACCCGCACCTGGTGATCGGCTCAGATGGCAGAGCCATCAAGCTGATGCAGATGACCCGCTCGTCCTCTGGGAAGTAAGGGCACCATCAAACTCACCAGTCCAATAACATAGTTGATTATGCTGAACATAATGCATAGCTCTGCTTAATAGACAAATAGTTGATTAGTAGTTAGTAGATTAGTAATAGTTATTTGACTGTTTTGTGTTGCATTTCGAATGTACAGTGAAGCATCTCTGCATATGATATTAAGCCTCACTGAATTAGCATATGTTCCCTCTGTGTTTTCTATTTGGTCCAATGATTTTAATCTATTTTCTTTCTTTCTCTGTCTCTCCCTCACTCTCTCTTTTTCTCTATTTCTCTCTCTCTCTGAGGTCTGGTCTGAGGAAGCATGCAGGGAGGCAGGCTGGAGACCATAAGCGGGTCTACCAGTGCACGCTCTGCAACAAGGTGTTCCAAAACAGCAGTAACCTGAACCGACACATCCGCTCCCACGGTGAGTGTCCACCCTCAACTAGGGCTGACAGAATATGGTAAAAATCATCATCACGATCATTATGTTCAATATTGAGATCACGACGGAACCTCCATCTCCGTCAGGGTCAACTGAGGTCAGGATGGAGTTAGCGTCCTTCAGGGTGACCTACTGTTTGCGGTTGGATAGATAGGACTGAAACCATGAGAGAACTGTGCCACTCAGGCCAATGAGCTCAGAGAGACGGTTGAGGAGGATGGTGTAGTAACCCGTGTCAAAGGCTGCTGAGAGGTCAAGGAGGATGCGAATGGAGCTGAGACCATTGTCGGCAACAATTAAAAGGTCGTTGGTGATTTAAATGAGAGCAGTCTCGGTACTGTGGTGGGTTCTGAAGCCAGACTGGAGACTTGATCACAATTGATCTGCACTCGATTGCTCTTCCTTAGCGACCAGCTATTTTTGTCTTGGTAGACTGAAATTGAATTTCACAGTCTGAAAACTAAATTGTGAGAATGTGAAAGTACAAAATGTGAAATTTTCAGTGAAGATGATTGATGTATCAGAGCAAATTAGTTTAATTTCAAAATGTTGTGTCAAATTTCATGTTGACTGGGATTCAGTTTCAATCTAATGAATTCAAATTCCTCAAATTCGGCAATTCAAATGCAAATACTCCATACCAGAGACAACTACAACAGACGTGTCTCATTGTGAATGTCTCATTTCAAGTATGGTTTGGCCCACCAAACAAAAACAAAACAAACTGACATATAGTTATTTTCTTGTGTCTTCTTTAAACATTCTGTATCAGGTGACAAACTGTTCAAATGTGATGAGTGTGAGAAGCTGTTTAGTCGCAAGGAGAGTCTGAAGCAGCATATCTCCTACAAGCACAGCAAGAATGAGGTATGGCTCTCAGTTACACCCATTGGTCTCACATTTCCTCTCTGTTCAGCCGTGATTTGGTCTGCAACATAAAAAATATGATCATAGCGTTTAAGATGAATCTTGGTGCATAATGGCTTGGCCCTTAATATGTATGTGTGTGCTCATGTGTATGTTAGTGAATGTGTATGTTTGTTCTCCCCAGCCGGATGTGGAATACCGGTACAGATGTGTGACCTGTGAGAAGTACTTCCGGGTTGAAAATGCACTAAAATTCCACAACTGTAGAACAGGTGAGACCTGCATGTCTGACTCTATCCATCACTGCTCATCGTAGCTAAGAAATTGATTTAACGCTTGTCATATGAAAATGCAGAAATGCTCTGCTGTGCCAGTTGCTGCACTGATGGTGCCCTTTCCCCCCCGTTGTGTTTGTGTTTTGTTTGCGAGCGCAGATGACAAGACATTCCAGTGCGAGATCTGCTCGCGGTTCTTCTCCACCAACAGCAACCTGTCCAAACACAAGAAGAAGCACGGCGAGAAGCTGTACGCCTGCGAGATCTGCAACAAGATGTTCTACCGCAAAGACGTCATGCAGGACCACCAGAGGCGCCACGTGATTGGTGAGAGCCAAAGTCAGTCCCAGCATGCCGCAGTCCTCACGTAACTCTGGTTTGGCTCTGTGCTTAAACACACTTCTTCTGCCATTAAACAAGACTGAACACAGTAGGCTCGAATTTGAATGACTAGGTCAAAGGCATGAATCAAACATTACTCTTGTTGTCAGGCAGTATGTACATATTCAAATATACATTACACATATACTACTCACAAAAAAGTCAGGGATATTCGGCTTTTCAGGTGAAATTTCAGGATGAACCTAAATCCACCATAACCTTTACAGGTGAACTTAATGTGACCTTCTCTAAACGTTTGAATGTGCATGTCCAACAGTTCAATGTTTCAGTACTTTCTGTAATCAAGGCCCCTTGTCTTCAAAGTGAAGTGAAGTGAAGTGAAGTGACATGTTGGCGTTTCCCCAGGCCCAAAGAGCCTGAGGCGGGAGGAGTTGGAGGCCAGTGGGGAGGAAGGGACCAAGTACAGGAAGGAGCCCTCGGCCTGTCCCATCTGTGGCAAGGTGAGGGGGGACGTGGGAGGAGATGGTCCCTGGTTCTGGTCTTGACCCGGGCCCTAGCCGGATCCAGTGCCGACTAGAGTCACCTCCTACGTGGCTTTCCGCTTAACCTAGTCTCAGCTATTTGAAAATGTTTGCATAAGCCAATGGCTCCGTATCTGATGGTGTCACGGTGTTTGAATTTGTGTGTGTGTGTGTGTGTGTGTGTGTGTGTGTGTGTGTGTCTCTGTCTCTGGGTCTGTCTCTGTCTCTGTCTCTGTCTCTGTGATTTTTCTGTGTTGTGTGTGTGTGTGTGTGTGTGTCTGTCTGTCTGTCTGTTTGTATGTTTTTTTCCATGTGTGTCTGTGGGTGTGTCTGTATAAAGAGGTGTTTGTGTGTGTGTTCCCTGCTCAGGTGTTCTCCTGCAGGAGCAACATGAACAAACATTTGCTGACTCATGGAGATAAGAAGTACACCTGTGAAATCTGCGGACGCAAGTTCTTCCGCGTGGACGTCCTCAGAGACCACATCCACGTACACTTCAAGGTCGCATACCACACCCAACACCCACGAATAAAAGCATTATATCGAAAAAAACACACTTGTTTGTTTCAGTCAAGACTACTTTGACCTGTTCTTGTAGCCCAGCTGATAGAGTAAGTGGCTATCAACACCAAAGTCATGGGTTTGATACTGACTACAATGGGTATCAGTACGGCGAAACAGCTTCCATTGATTTAGGTTGTAATGAGAAGCTTATCTACTGCTGGTGTATCAATGATGTGGCTCCTCTGACCGTTAGCTGTTGATGCTTCCCCCTCGTCCAGGACATTGCGTTGATGGATGAACTGGAGAGGGAGGAGTTTATCAAGAAGATTGGCATCTCCATGGAGGAGAGTGACGAGAACTCCGATGAGGAGGATGGCAAGGACGATCCCGAGCATCACAAATACACCTGCAAGAAATGCCAAGTACGACCGGGGAAGCACACTTGACTAGTTCACCACACTACAAGAGTAGTCGCAGCTTATGAATATGATACTTGTGAATCTAAACTAGCTCGTAGTGTTCCGTCCTTTCACTCAATCACTCTATCTCTCTTTTTGTTCCTTCCTCCCCATTCTGTCTCTCTCTCTCTCTCTCTCTCTCTCTGTCTCTCTCTCTTTCTTCCTTTCTTGTCCTTCCGTCTGTCTCTCTAACTCGTTCCTTCAGGTAACGTTTGCTAAGGGCCGTGACTACCTGAAGCACATAATGGACCTGCATAAGGAGCGGGGTTACGGCTGTGTGATCTGCAACCGCCGCTTCGCCCTGAAGGCCACCTACAACGCCCATCTGGTCATCCACCGCGAGCAGCTACCTGACCCCGCTGTCCAGCGGTAAGGACCTCCCAGCTCGCCAACTCTCACAGCTCACTTTACAGGCCTTCAGCTCCACATGAGACATAGAATAACAAGTGCACCTCCTGGCTTTCTAAGCGAGTTCCTAGCAATGTCTTTGTGATGGAAAGCAGAATGTAGTGAATGAAACTTTATACAGCATCTGAAAGCAGTTTTTGATACAGCCTAAAGCTCAAGGTGTACAAGACTAACACAAACAATAGACAAAAGCCGTGCTGTTCAGTGAAAGATAAGAATGCTGTCTCTGTCTTGTCTTTCAAGCTGCCCTTAAGCTGTTTGAAAGGTGCATTCATGTGCTGAGATAAGGAATGTGTGTGTGTGTTGAGGGGGGGGGGGGGAGGGGGGTGATTTGTGATGGTGTTTGGCTTATCATTTGAGGATCTTCTCATAGCAAGTAAGAGGAGTTGTAATTCAGCTCCCTACCTCTGTTCTGCCTCCCAAAAGCTATATCCACCCTTGTGAAATGTGTGGACGCATCTTCAACAGTATCGGCAACCTGGAGAGGCACAAAATCATCCACACTGGTAAGACTTAGCGCAGCTCATCTTATGTGCTAACGCTTCAGTGTTCTGACACAGAGAGCATTTTGATTCTGGGCCACAGTTGGCCCTTATCCAGCTACAGAATATTCCAGAATCATGCGGTTCAGAAATCCATTCCAGAGTTAAGGCCCGTTCACACCAAGAACGATAACAATAACGATAACTATAACTATAAATAAAAATCGCTCTCGTTAATATGAATGAACACACATGTTCACACATGTTCACACATAAACTATAACGATAACGACATGAAGAACGATATTGTTGCTGATCACTTTCAGAGCGATTTTGAGAACGATAAAAAGCTAACAGCCAATCAGAACCCATAATATTCTAGCCATCACATTCATTAACATGAGGAGAGACATTTCTTATCGTTGGCCAGTGTGGACGTTTTTATCGTTATGGTTATAGTTATCGTTATCGTTATCGTTCTTGGTGTGAACGGGCCTCTATTTGAATAGTTGAAACACAGGGAGAGTCATTGTATGCTTTTAATGTTATTTGATCTTTGTCTGGCACTGCAGTGGACCTGACACAAAAAGGGACTCTTATTCCATAATTCCTTTGCATAATGTTCTTCCTCCCGTGTGCAGGGGTGAAGAGCCACTGCTGTGAGCAGTGTGGGAAGTCCTTCGCCAGGAAGGACATGCTGAAGGAGCACCTCCGAGTTCACGACAACATCCGAGACTTCCTGTGTGCGGAGTGTGGCAAAGGTGGGCACTGAGACACGCCATCTCACTAGGAGAAGATGGGCTGGGAATGGAGCTACTGGGATGAGAGTGTGTGGTAGAGCAAGGATCGTGTTGCCGCTTGAGAAATGGTTGGCCTTGGTTTGTTTCTGCAGCCTGATGTTACCAGTCCCAGTCACTTTGGATGAAAATCTCTGCTAGATCCCACTCACTTTACTTACTTTACTTTACTTTACTTTACTTTATGACGTTGTGTTGGTCAGTGGATCCATAACTGAGCTGTGGGTAAACCTCACTACCCAACACCTTTAGAGACACGCTAGCAACTGACGCTAGCAGCACCCATGAGTTTTAGCCTCTGTGTGGGCACGTCAGTCTCCCAAGGTTTCTGGCTCGAGATTGGTGTGGCTTGCTTGATTCCAGTGCAACCATGTTCTTCTCACAGGTTAGGTCAGGTTAGGTTACACCTTGGGGTTAAACAAAGGACTCTCTTGGTTTACTGCCATCACACTCTTGAGTGTTGTTCTTCTTACGCTCCGCATGTTGACCTTGGCTGACGTGTCGTCTGTGATCTCTTTTTCTCTGGCAGGCATGAAGACCAAACACGCCCTCAGGCACCACATGAAACTGCACAAGGGCATCAAGGAGTACGAATGCAAAGAGTGCAATCGCAAGTTCGCTCAGAAAGTCAATATGCTCAAACACTACAAGAGACACACAGGTAAAAAATACAAATCCTCTTTCTTTGTGTTTGCTTCTCATCTTTCTCCAATCTCTACTTTACTTGTCTCATCTAGGGATGGATATTTTCGTCTGGTCAATCTGTCTAATGGGGTTGTGTGTGTGTGTGTGTGTGTGTGTGTGTGTGTGTGTGTGTGTGTGTGTGTGTGTGTGTGTGTGTGTGTGTGTGTGTGTGTGTGTGTGTGTGTGTGTGTGTGTGTGTGTGTGTGTGTGTGTGTGTGTGTGTGTGTGTGTGTGTGTGTGTGTGTGTGTGTGTGTGTGTGTGTGTGTGTGTGTGTGTGTGTGTGTGTGTGTGTGTGTGTGTGTGTGTGTGTGTGTGTGTGTGTGTGTGCAGGCATAAAGGACTTCATGTGTGAGCTGTGTGGGAAGACCTTCAGCGAGAGGAACACAATGGAGACCCATAAGCTCATCCATACAGGTATGTTCAACACACACTCTCTCTCTCTCTCTCCCTCTCTCTCTCTCTCTCTCTCTCTCGTCATCTGACTTTGCATACCTTAAAAACACTCATACAATGTTTTGTAATGTCAAGGACTGTATCAGCAGTAAACTCTGCTCAGTCCCTGTCAGTGGTTCTCAAATGAGGTTTTAAATTCTGCAAAGGGTCTATTATAATCTGAGTCCCTCTGTCCCCCTCTTCCTCTGTCCCCCTCTCCCTCTATCCCCATCTGCCTCTGTCCCCCTCTCTGTCTGTCCCCCTCTCTGTCCCCCTCTCTCTCTGTCCCCCTCTCTCTGTCCCCCTCTCTCTCTGTCCCCCTCTCTCTGTCCCCCTCTCTCTCTGTCCCCCTCTCCCCCTGTCCCCCTCTCTGTCCCTGGTGTGCGTGCAGTGGGGAAGACGTGGTCCTGTGCGGTGTGCGATAAGAAGTACGTGACGGAGTACATGCTGCAGAAGCACATGCAGCTGACCCACGAGAAGGTGGAGGCCCAGAGCTGCCACCTGTGCGGCACCAAGGTCTCCACCCGCGCCTCCATGAACCGCCACATGCGCCGCAAGCACCCAGAGGTGAGCCAGCAGCAGCAGCGCACACACACACACACACACACACACACACACACAGTCACATAGTCACACACAAATACACACACAGAGAGTCACTCACACACACACACACACACACACACAAACACACAGAGACACACACACACACAGTCACACAGAGTCACACACACACATACACACACAGAGTCATGCCGACATGGATGTATGCATATCTCAGGCCCCTATATTTGTCTCCAGTCTATCAGCTTTACAGTAAATAGCATAGTATTCATGGGTTTCATCAGATCCCTTTCCACAGGTGTATAAAATCAAGCACCTTGATTATGAATGCAGTCTACATGGTGCTTGATTAATACACCTGTGGAAAGGGACCTGATGAAACCCATGAATAGACAAAAAAAAAACAAATTGATTTCAGCAACACATTTATCATCTATCCATCATATTTTTCTCTGTGTGCTTGTTTAATTCTCCTCACTCATCACTCTTCTCCTAACTTGTATGCTACTTCAGGTTATAACGGTGAGAATAGATGACTTTGACCATCTCCACGGAACCTCAACCATTGATGCGTCCACTATCAGCATTGTGCAGGTCTGTGCAACATCTTTCATACGGATGTAGAGATGTGTGAACAAGTCTAAAGTCATTAGTCTATGCGTACTACTAACGCTTTCTTTCTGTTACTTCTATATCTCGGAAATAGTGATCAGTCATATTTGTTGATATAAATACTACTTTCAGGTTCCTAATAGTTCCTCATATTCAGTCGATACGTTTTGATTTTGGTTTTGGCTGTGCTGCGTCCCCAGCCTACCCTGACCCTGGAGAAGGCGTCTCTGGGTGGCGAGAAGGGTCAGCGATCCACCCGACAGGCCAGGAAGAAGCAGAAGCTGCAGCCGGAGGGACCTGAGCTGACCTCCGACTCCGACGAGTACGCCGACTTCACCACCAAAGGAGCCAGCTTCGTGGGGACGGTGGGCGACGAGACGAGCTCCGCTGTGCAGAGCATACAACAGGTGTGTCCAGCTGCTCTAGCCGGAAAGCCCAGCTCTGAGTCCTACTCTGCCTCTGGGCAGTGGACTAACTGTGCGTTCACACCAAGACCGTCAAAAGCGTCAAGAGCGCCGGAAATCATTCATTTCCTATGGAGAGTCGGCGTTACCGGCGTCAAAAGCGTTCTGGGCGTGAGCGTGGCTTCATGAGCTTCACGGGCGTCAAAAAAAAGTTGAGCCTCAGTTAACTTTATGGTAATTAGCTGTGACACGGTTCGGCGTCAACCAATTAGAATGTCAAACTCGCAGGATTGCTGCTTGTGGTTGGTTCGAATGTTTCACGTCTTGGCTTTGAAGCTTTCAGCGCTGAACTGAGTTGAGCGTCGGGCTATGAGCTTCACCAGCGATTTTGACTCTTTTGACGGTTTCGGTGTGAATGCACAGTTACAGTGCAACATCACCGTTTTACACTTGTAGAACCCACATTAGGCATTATGGAGACAAATTGTATTTTTGATTAATTTCAGTTCATGTTTAGTTATATAACATGTAATTAGTATTAGACTGATATGTGGTTACCCAGTCTTGTTATCAAAACGATTTTGTGGTTGTGTACAGGTGGTGGTCCTGTTGTTGTCATGACGATCGTGTGATTGTGTACAGTTGGTGGTCCTGTTATTGTCATGATGATCGTGTGATTGTGTACAGGTGGTGGTCCTGTTGATGTCACGGCGATCGTGTGATTGTGTATGTTGTCGTGACGACCGTGTGATTGTGCACAGGTGGTGGTCCTGGCTGAGCAGGGCGCGTCGGCGGCGTCCTCCCCGTCCAACTCGGTGGGTCTCCCCAGCATCACCGTGGCGTCCATCAGCGGCGGAGCGCCGGCCCAGTTCACCAGCCTGCAGCCGGTGACCGTGGGGCCGCTGACGCCCAGCGAGCGGCCGCTCACGCTGGACAACTCCATCCTCACGGTCACCTTCGACACGGTCAGCGGCTCGGCCATGCTGCACAACCGGCCCGCGGAGCTGACGGCCGAGACGGCCGGGGCCGGCGTGGGAGGCGCCCCGGCGTCGGTGGGGGCGGGGACGGCGGGCGCGCCGTCGGTCGCCCATTTCATCAACCTCACCACCTTCGTCAACCCCATATCCCACCAGCTGGAGCAGCCGGCCCTCACGTGGCGACCCGTCTCGGCCGCCGAGGGGCCCCACATCGCCACCGCCGGGGCCCTGGACGCCGGCCAGACGGACTCCCAGGGGGCTCCGGTCTCCGGCGTCGTGCAGCAGCAGCAGCAGGTGGTGGTGGAGCAGGCGCAGCAAATCCAGGTCCAGGCTTCTGGGCCTTCCCAGCAGCAGCAGCAGCAGGCCGCGGCCGCCCAGCAGATGTTCAGCTACTGAGAGGAGCTCCAGCCGCAGGCTCTACCGGCTCTGACAATGACCATGCATTTGCTGAGGTGTGCCACTGGGAGATCGATGTACTGTATACTATATACGCCATATACACTCAACCTTGTGCCTGTTATCACTGTCCACTCCTCACGCTGCCCCTATGCACTTCCAGAAAGTTGTGAGAATATTTCAAAATCAATTCAATCATCTTCATGTTTTTGTTGTTGTCGTTTTTTTTTTTTTTCAATATTACATCATGAGTTCTTTATTTTTACTCGATGCATTTCTGAAGCATTGTGAAGATTCATGAAGCCATGGAAATAATCAAGGACTTGCCCATCATGAGGACAGACAAAATTATTGTTCCAGTGCTGGATTACATTATTGTGCCATCATGGGCCAAAGGTAGCATGTTCACACTGTTGTGTACTTTTTTTTGTTTTGTTTTGTTTTGTTTTTGTTTTCCTCAGCTATAACTTTACAAGGCACACTTTTTCTATCTGTGCCATGTGGGCCCATCCCTGCTATGAAATGGAGAAGCACTACCTCTGCTGGGTTTACACCAGGTCAGACCATGATGAACTGGAGGACTATGACTGTGGCATGGGTCCCATTCTGGAAATTGGTTGCTAATGCTGGAACGTTTAAGAGATCTCTTATGGTCTTTGATACCTTTTGCAACAATGCTGTCACCTATGCTGTCTAGATAAAGGACAACTTTGTTATGCCTTTGAAAGCAATACTCACAATTGCATAACACTGGAGAGAGGGAGTGTTACAGGAAAGATGATTACTAGCTAAACTGACTATTGATTAGTTCGAACTTGAACCAAAGAAGGGGTTCTGTCTAAAACTGCCTTAATGACCATGTGATCAAAAGCAAAAGTGCACTATCCAATATTGTTTCTCTTGTTAAATCTGTCGCCATTGAATCTTTATCTTTGATTATGTTCATCTAAAAATGAAAAAAAAAGAAATGCTACAAAAGGCCTGAACAAATTTATTGTCTAAATCGGTAGATGTAGATATGCTTGTTGATAATGTTTGACCTTTTATTTTTATGAAATGAAACAAAATGTCTTTTATACCAGGGTCCATGTTTCAAGGGATTGAAAGGTAAACAAGGTACACTTTGACATGTGCTCTGCCATCATTTTCTTTTTGTATATGTGTATAAACAAGTCCTGTTCATATGATTATGTATGCAACATCAAAGGTGTAGCATGTAAGACACTGTAGATCATTAAGAACTCAGAACAAATGCTATGAATAAACTACTTTGTCTCCTATGAATCACCTCTGTTGTATAATACAAAGGTGGGTTCCTTTCAACTGTAACCATCTATCATTATGTACATTTCCTGGCACATTTCTCGTTTCTTCTTTTTAAATGTATTTTTCCTAAACCTGTCAGTGTCTCAGACCAGACCACACTGATATGAAGACCGCTTGGTTAGGTCTGATAGTGTGTGTAAGTTAGTCAGTCAGTCAGTTAGTTGGACATACATAGGAGTACCAGAGGGGGGCGCTACAGCAGCATAACCATAAACATTTTATATGTGAACTGAGATTAGTATACATTTAATATGTTGCACAGTATGTAGAAAATCTATTTTTTTGTTTTTAGATCATATATTTAAACATGTTAATTTTCAGCATATCAACCGAATTTTTTTAAAATCTCCTGTAGTGCTATATGTTACAATATCTTCTGATCGAAGCATAGCACTAGGTCTTCCAATTAATTTAATGTAGCCTATTTATTTTATAAGGACAACACACATTGATTAACATTTCTGCAAGTGTGCCAGTGTTAGCCAGCAGGCTAATCTTCAACCACAGTCCGTTGGAAAGATGTAATAACCATCAGTTGGCCCATTGTTCTTTGATGTCAAGTTAGTAATACAATGTAACTTACAAAAAAAACATAGAACAAAAAAGACAAAAACAGCAACAAGACACCTTAAGGAAACAGCAATAACAACAACACAGGAAAAGCCATCAGCCATGTAGATAAAAACAAAAGCACATAGACAATGAAGAGGACATTCAACCCCCACAAAAACAACATTAAGCATCAACAGACACTCCTAGCAACAGGTAGCAGACATGGTAAGATTAGTACAATGCCAGAATTAGCAGTAATCTAGTACAGATATAAAGTTAAAATGTACATGTCTGACTGCCAGAAGCCAGTCCTTCAGATAGTGATTGAAATTGTGGTGGGAAGTAATTTCTTAACTCAAGAGAACGTGCTCCAGAGAAGCATCGGTGACTAAAAGCGCTGGACCTCAGAGAGAGACACAGTCCCCCTATTTAACTAATTATCCCTGTTTAATACATTCATGATGTCCATGTGAGGATGTTTATTATCATAAATTATTATTATTATAAATACAGAGCTTAAATGGAAACCAAAATCAACCTCATTTCCAATATGTTGACCTTAATGGAACTAAACTGGGTGTACAGAAATCATTAAATTATCATGTCTTGATGTCAGGAGAGTACCACATGAATGATGGAATACAGCTGGTGCAAAAGTCCCCAGTGTAAGTAAGTATTAGCTATTACACAGTAACTTAATATTTTACAGTGAATTTGACTCTGAGTTAGATTAGCCAATGCTGACCACAAAACACTTCTCACCATCTTCAAGCATGCTTGGGTACTAATCTATGTATCCACATATATTTTGTAAGTCCTGAACACACAAACACACAGACACACACACACACACACACACACACACACACACACACACACACACACACACACACACACACATCATACAGATATATAGATATAGATGTAGATAACATATATGATGAGTCTACTATAATTGACTCCTACTCCAATAGTAGTCACACCTCTGTCCTGGCAGAATAGACAATCAGAGTTGAGAGACATTGTTTAGTGACCATGGGCATGAGTCAGCCAGACGTGCTGAGTCAGTCTGATTTCCTAACTCTAAAACAAAGAGAGACGCAGTCAGGCAGTCAGTCTGGCAGTCAGAACGGAGGGCCGTGGCTCAGGAGGCGGAAGGTCAGCCTGCCACAATCAACCTGAGCCACGTCTGAGTCCCCCCCTGAGGCTGTAGTGTATAGGCCTGCTCCAGTGACAGGAGTCTCGGGCCTATCACATGGCCGTCTTTTGAAGGGAAAAATCCCCCCGCAGCCATCTACTGGCTTGTGAAGCGTGGAAAGATTCTCTGAGTGAGGGGAAAATTAGGAGGCCTTTTAGCCCCGACGCTCCGCATTCCTCTGGTGTCAAATGTCTCAGATACTGTAACAATATAAACAGACACTGTTTAAGAAACTCATAAAAGATTTCACGCTCGTGGGCTCGAGGTCAGCATGAACATTCACACATTTGTAAAGAGGGGGTGGAAGGTGAGACGATAATATCTCCATTTTGTTTTATACCTGTGTGACACGGCGTGTTGACTTAGTGTTACACACAGGATGTGATGTCAGGGCCAAACCCCTCCCTTCCCTCACCTGCAGTGGGCAGGGCCAGACAGGAATTTCTGTGAAGCAGACAGTAGGTAGGGGAAAAAACAAGGAAGAGCTCACAGTTAGTTCAGGTGAGAGAAAAAACGGTGGAAAGTCTGGTGAAAGAACTGTGAAAGAACCATCGAGGTTTTTCCACCTGCCGCAAAAAAAAAACAAACTTTTAAAGAAGAATCAAGAAGATGGATGTGTTAGAGAACTCCCCAGGGAACATGGGGCTACTGAAAATGTTTGACTCTGCCGAGTTTGGGAGTTGGGAAAAGATTGGCTCCGGAGGATTTGGCCAAGTGTACAAAGTACGACACCACCAGTGGAAGACCTGGTTGGCTATCAAATGCCCCCCTAGCTTACATGTGGATGACAAGTAAGTAACATGTTTTCACATTCTCTTCCTCTCTGTGCGCCAGTCACAGAAGTACACAAAACAATTTAGTGACTATAACTTTTAAAGATATACTGGGTCACCACCAGTTAGGCTCCATGTGTATGCTCTGACTAAAGTGCTGTTTGTTTTTGCTGTTTGGAATGTGGTACCTGGGTCATGGCAACCTGCTTTCAGAATGCCTCAGGAGCTTTGAAGCTTTGTAACTATCTCTTTTTCTGTAAAGGCAGATGAGTATGTTGTTTACTTTTCAATAAGCAGTTGTTTCCTCTGTGATTTCTAAAACAACTTCCTGGTAAAATGATGTTAGTCGGTGTTAGGTTAGGCAATGTATGATTTTAGTGGCAATATTATCTCCCAACATTTGATTAAAATATATTCATACATGTAAACAACCCAAAGCATAACACATCTTAACTCCTTGTCACGTAAACATAATTCATGACTAGAATAATCAATGTATGAGCCCGACATTGTGACCAGATCCCTTTTCACCTGTCTGAGTGAGATCTTAAAGGGCCAGAGATGGGAGGAGGGTGCCACACTGGTTTTCATTTGTGAGAAGTATTTTACATTTGAAAAGTAAAGTGTGAAGTATTTCAAAGGGACTTGAATTGAGACTTGAATAGAATGATCTGTTGACTTACAAAGATACACCTTATTGATTCTCATACGCAACACAAGAGAGCTTTAGTTCCTAAAGTTATCGCCCTTCTACCATTTCCATTGCGTATGAAATACAATTTTGCAATTAACATGGCCTAGACCAATGTGCCACTGATTTTAATGGGCATATAATAACTGTTTATATGTGTTTTTAATACAGTAATTTCCTGTGAGCTGCATTGTGTATAAGCTACAGGCCAGTGTTTTATGCAAGTTAAAAGAAACAAAACCATATGTATACCATATTAGCTGCCCCCGTGTATTAACCTGATGGCTGAAGAAATTTTGCAAATACAATGTATAAGTCGCAGCTAATAGTTGGGAAATTATGGTATGTGTGTGCTGTTCTTCAGACTGAAATTAATAGATTTTATATCAGCATATCAATACAAAAGACATTAGATAACATAACAATAGAAAAGACAATTGCTTGGATATCATCTAAGTAGTATTAGCAGCCTTCAATCACTTTTACAAACCTGCTGTGGCTACATCGGAATGTTTACCTGCCTATTGTTAGTTGGAAGAAAAGCACCTGTTGCCATCCACAGCTTCTGTTTTTCTCAAGATGGTAAATATTTTCGACATGGCAGAACTTTTAAATTATATCAGTAACTCACTTTGACATAGAACACTTCCAGGTAGGATCTGACCATACAGGTCAATGTCATTTTTAAAACCACAACATGAAGTGACACCATTCAATAATGAAAATAATGGTGCAGCTTTTGTTGTAAACGAGAGTGGTGTAATTGCAAACAACTGGCTGCTTTACCTTTTCCCCTTCATAAACAGAAGTAAAGGAAAGAGGCGTTATCTGACATGAATCAGTGTCTGCAGACAGGAAGGTGAACGTGTTTGTTTGGCGGGAGGTGCTATAATGAAGTTATGGAAAATTCAACACCAATCTCAATGAAAAAACTGTTATGTAAATACACTCAAAGGAAAAAAAGTGTGTGTGTGTGTGTGTTTCAAACAGTGCTCTATGCTCATGTTAGCCTCATGCATGCTCCATATCTTTCATGAGGATGAATGCAATAACAAGATGGTTTGGGGGTGGTGGTGGTGGTGGTGGTGGGGGGGGGGGGGGGGGATCTACCTGATTGCACATCAGACAGCCTGGTGAAAACCTATATCAGACTGAGTATGCAGACTGTCAGACTGACAGACAGACAGACGGCCTTTTGCCTGATATCAGCACACAGTCCAGCCTTTGTGCCAGCTAACTTCTCCCCAGTCCATGTTTACTGAGACTATGCGCAAGGCAGCGCAACAGGTCCGACTGGTCGGCGGCGTTAGAAAAGAGGGGAAAAAAAGAGGCATTGTTTGCATCCTCAGGGCTTGATGAAGAGATGGTGGAGGAGGAGGAAGGGGGGGTTTGGTGTAGGATTAGCCCAAAGGTGCAAACAATCAGGACTCAATTTACCTCCAGCGGCCTCCTCTTAATATTCCTCTCAGCAGCCTCCATTTTCTTGTTTGGTCTTCGGAGCTTTAAAGAAATGTTTCATGAAACCTGTAGGATTATTGCCTCAGGCTATCCTTTGTTCCTCTACAACCCTGAGTCCTGTGAGAGAAAATTGTGACGTTGTACAATTTGCTCTTGAATATGAAAATGTTTGCTAGGCTGCAACCTGACTGGGATAGTATTTCATTGCTCACACTTGTTATGTCTATACGGATATCTGTATAAGTGCTTTGTGTACAAGGGACAATGATTTGTCGGGAATTGCCTCCAAGATAAGAAGCAAATGACACCCTTGCCAAACACACCATCCTCTAACATTCATGGGAAAATGGCAGGTGGGTTGAGCAGTGGCTCCATCCCGTTGGCTGTGTGTGTGTGACGGACATGCTGTCGAGTGGCTCCTTACACATCCTGTTGCTGATAGTGCAGGCCTGTGATTGCACATAGGTTGAGCAAGAGCTCGGAGGAAATGAGATACCTGTCAGTGGACAGAGTGGAGCCTCTGCTACACCTCCATGAATGCAGACAAGAGAGAGAACTTTGTTAGTCTAATCACTGACTTATTTTCCAGATCATAATGTGCTGTGCAGTGTTATAGTTCTATGGCACCGTTTAAAATGTGGACATTTTTTGTCGACTTCTTCTCCAGTGATAATGGATTGATGATTGTTCAGTCTAAATCCTAACCCTCTGTGTTCATTATTTATTTGTAAATAATGAGCTGAGTGATAATGAGTTTTAATTACCTGTGTGTGTTAACCATCATATAATCTGGAAACAGGATAGACAAATCTGCTTGTGTAACATTTAGCTTCTTCAAGGAACACACACACACACACACACACTCACACTCACACTCACACTCACACTCACACTCACACTCACACTCACACTCACACTCACACTCACACTCACACTCACACTCACACATAACTCTGAGGTAACACTGGAAATGAACCTGTAAAGTGTATCTTGAAATACCATGAGGCACTGCACCAACACCAAGTGTGTCACCTTCTAGAAACATCTCATTCTTGATCAGAACTGTTGTCTCATTCAAACAAACCTAGTATCCCTGATGACATAGCCATGCCATTGAGGCAGAAACACATGCAGTCATTCCGTCTTGCTCAGACACGGTACCGCCTGAGTCAATGCGATGGTTGGTAACAGCTGCCTAACAGCTCACTCACTCTACCCCCTCAGGGAACGCGCCGAGCTGCTGGAGGAGGCCAAGAAGATGGAGGCGGCCAAGTTCCGCTACATCCTGCCGGTGTACGGCATCTGCAGCGACCCGCAGGGCCTGGTGATGGAGTACATGGAGATGGGCTCGCTGGAGTCGCTGCTGGTGTCCGAGCCGCTGCCCTGGAGCCTGCGCTTCCGCATCATCCACGAGACGGCCGTGGGCATGAACTTCCTGCACTGCATGAGCCCGCCCCTCCTGCACCTGGACCTCAAGCCCGCCAACATCCTGCTGGACGCGCACTACCACGTCAAGGTGAGTGGCCTCGGGCTGCGTTGTTCATCATGAATATTAGCTGTATAGGCACACACACACACACACACACACACACACACACACACACACACACACACAGACACACACACACACACACACACACACACACAGACACACACACACACACACACACACACACACACACACACACACACACACACACACACACACACACACACACACACACACACACACACACACACACATACACACACACACACACACACACACAGACACACACCTAGACCAGAAGACAATTTTTTTTTGTGTAGCACTAGACTAGGTTTAATTCATGTATGGTACATTGGCTACATGAGTTTCCTTTAAGATTTTCCTCTCTCCAATCCTTCAATACCCTTCAATGTTAAATACTGGGGACAGGTGAAGGATGCAGGTCAGGACAAAACACCACTGGTAAATCTACCCCAATAAGCTTTTGTGTCGCACAACAAAAGGTCCAGTGAAATATTACACTAGTACTGAGAGTGTCCCCAGGTAAACTATTGCCCCTCTGTACTGTCCCCACTCCTGGGCACAGGCCTGTAGTCAGCACCAGGAGGGCAGTTAAGAAACGTGTTCTCTCAGAGCTCTGCACGAGGACTGTGGAGGAGGGGGGGGGGGTTGTTACGCTGCTGACATTTTCCTTTTAAATGCTCCTTTGCATTTACAATCTTTCTGGCTTCCCGGAGGGCAAACAAAAATACTTTCCCACCGTTTCTCCCGGCTCCCATCCCAATGGATGAGTAACGCTAGAGTGGGTGGGAACGCTCCTGCCATTGGGAAGAGTCCATGTAAACATGATGGCAGGGCCAGTCTGAACAAGCTGCAGTGGGCTGGGTTTAACATGGAACAGGCACACGTACACACGCGCAGGCAAGCACACCTACACACGCACACCTACTCACGCACACCTACACACACACATCTACACACACACACACACACACACACATGAGAACAGAAACCCATACACACCACGCACACATACATACACACGTGGGAACACAAGCACACACACACACACACACACACATACTCACACACACACACACACACTCTCTCTCTCTCTCTTTCTCTCTCTCACTCAATCAGTCAGTCAGTCAGTCAGTCACTCACTCTCTCTCTCTCTTTCTTTCTCACACACACACACACTAACACACGCATACACACCTGGAATTGGTACAATGCACCCGCGGGACACATTCCATCTTCACCTGCAGAATCTAATCATAGCCTTTTTATCTCTCTCTCTCTCTCTCCCTCTCTCTCTCTCTCTCCCTCTCTCCCCCTCTCTCTCTGCTTCCCTTTCCTTTCCCATCGCCAGATCTCAGACTTTGGTCTTGCCAGGTGGAATGGCTTCTCCCAGGCCGATGACATAAGCCGGGATGGTTTCTGTGGCACTATCGCTTACCTGCCCCCAGAGAGGATCATCGAGAAGGACAAGGTCTCGGACACCAAGCACGATGTGTACAGGTGAGCTCTTGTCCACGCCATCATTCACCAGTGCCAGACTTCTGCACAGTGCCATTGCACCAGTTGGAGAGTACAAAGCACAACCTACTTTCAAACAGTAATAGTTACAATCATGTGCTGTCAATGCAATTACTGTGGTCAGCAATCTTACATTTTGTTTTTTTCTTTTGTAGCTTTGCCATTGTAATCTGGGGTATTCTGACACAGAAGAAGCCATATCAAGGTAATGCACATCACGCAACTGTCAAGTTCTTCTTTTTTTTTCTCAGATTGCTCATTCAAAACGGCTTTGAATAGATTAGTCAAATTGATCAGTTACGAAAGTTTATCATTCCGTGCCACC
This sequence comes from Sardina pilchardus, assembly GCF_963854185.1. Classification (NCBI taxonomy): domain Eukaryota; kingdom Metazoa; phylum Chordata; class Actinopteri; order Clupeiformes; family Clupeidae; genus Sardina; species Sardina pilchardus. The sequence continues at coordinate 14,866,176 of NC_084998.1, forward strand.
ACCTGCATTAACTTACTGCAGAGATAGCCTCCGTAGCTGTAGCTGAAACAAGGCACAGTTCCCTATGTGTTTTGCATGGTTCGCTTTGTCTGTTGCTAGATCAGGTGACCGGGGTGTAGGTTGGCAACGGGCATCGTGCCCTGGGCATATCAGATGCCCTCGTGGCAGCTTATTTGATGGTGCGAAGTGAAAAGTGGGCACGAACAAGGGGCCATTTACTTGGAACTGACCAGTCAGCTCAGCAAGGCTAGACAAAAGAGTAGACAGTCTTGTTGTGTCCCCAGCCAATGCCGTCCTAGTAAATCATTGGCCAGTCAGAGACTTCAGCATTTTCTGAATGCCTCCAGTCTGTGACTTGTCATTGAGTTATGAGGTTGATGCAGGGAAGGACACAAGCAGGTTAAAAGTTTTCCACGCGGCTGATCTTAAAATGCATTCCACAGGCTAGCTATCACCATAATCAGACTGTTAATCAGGTCATAATCAAGTCCAATCTGACTAGAACATTCCTTTGTCTGAGCAACTTCCTTTCTGTTGGTGCTTACACAATAGATGGAAATCACAACAAAGCAAACAACACTTTATTGCCGATGCATAAAACAAACAGTCGGATCTCACAATCCCGACATGGATACTCAGATTCATAATTTAAGCGCTGCCTTGTAAGACACAACATAACATTTTATCTATATTATGACTTTCCTCCTCCTACTGTACATTTGCGTTAAGCCCAGCACTTGGTGATGGTTTACCAGTCCAACGTGTCCGTATGAGTCATGGAAGAGAGAGGTTATACAACCGAATGGTTAGATTTGTTCAATTTCTAATGACTTCTCGTGGCTTATACTGTATGTATGTCTCTATTGACTTGCAGGGGAGAACAACATCCTCCACATCATGGTGAAGGTGGTGAAGGGGGCACGTCCCGACCTGGGCGCCGTGCCCCGCAGTCGGCCCCCAGCCTGCGCCGGCTTCCTGGCCCTCATGCAGCGGTGCTGGGCAGACTCGCCCAGTGCCAGACCCAGCTTCCAGGGTAGGCCTGACCTCTTTCTTTATGCGCAGTCAAAATAGACACACACACACACACACACACACAGTCACAGTACATACACTTGCTAGTTAACCCTAGAACATTTGACCTCTCTCCCTCTGCTTACATAAAAGAGCCCCATAATACACTTAAATACACTTGGCACACTTGCCAGTTAACACTGAAACACATGTGGCCCTTATCTGGCCCAGACCACAGCCAGATGTCGTTCAGAGTCAGTCCCCATCTGGGATGAGTGTGAATACAAACGTAATCTGATGAGCAAGGATGATGTAGGCTGCATGGGTAGATTATGTAGCCTAGCTCAAGAGCAGTAACTTCAAAAGAACTTAGTTGGCAAACCAACCTGACTAAGAGATCCGTGAAGAGGGCGGGGATGGGAAGGTTTGCTTAGCTTAGCTTAGCTTAGCTTCACCCCGCTCGGCTGAGCTTTTCTGATTGTTTTGATGTTGTGTGTTTATCGTGGTGTTTAGAGATCACGTCAGAGGCAGAGGAGCTCTACTCCAGGCCACAGGACGAAAACAAAGGCTCCACCCTAGAGCTCCACACCAGCCCGTGTACAACACTCAGACCCCCTGAGCAGGTACCGACACAATGCCTCTTTTTATCTACTCACTAACCTATTCTTTCATTCATTCATTCTTTCTTTGTTTCTTTCTCCTTCCTTCCTTCCTTCCTTGCTTTCTTTCTTCTGTTTGTTTGTTTAGGACACTTTGTGTTTATCACTCCTCACCTCACACTCTGTTCTTGTCAGTCATCTTCCGTGCTGATCTCCGATATGATTCAGTGATTTGGCAATACAATGGCATACAGTATGCTGTTTTCTTCCGGCACGTATACAAGCTTCAGGCCTTGCATCATTCAGACCAAAAAAATGTAGCCTTGCAACATTGTTTAACTAGAGTTTGCGCAAACATTTCCAAAATCAAATTGCTTATGCTTGACAGACATGACTAGAGAGTGACTTGAACAATCATTAATAGATATTAATAATGGGTGACACATTTTTTAACATCATTTATCACGGCTCAGGTTAATATCACCCAATCAAATTACACTTTAACAAAAGCAATGTTGTGGTATTCTCTGTAAACATAAATCTGTATTTGCCGATGATGTCAACTTGCATTTCCCGCTCTCGTTCCAGGCCAAAGATCAGAAGGCACCGGTGAGGCCAAAGTCTGCCATGCTGCCAGAGAAGGACTGCAGTCTGTCGGAGTTGCTGAGTCAACTTGACTCGGGGATCTCGCGCAGCTTCGGCCCCGTCAAAGAGGACTGCCTCCAGAGCAAAGACAACACCAGCAAGAGGCTGTCGGGCATCTCCTCCGTGGACTCGGCCTTCTCCTCCCAGGGTTCCATCACCCTCTCCTTTGAGAAAGAGAGCACTGTAAATGGTGAGATGATGATACTACTACTACTACTACTACTAATAATAATAATAATAGCCTAATAAAAATAATAATAAGAATCATAATCATAACATATTTCTTTGGGTCAGATACAACTGAGTCAATTTTGAATAAATGAGCTATTTTCATAGTTATTAAAAAAAAAATATATATATACAAAAATTATAGCATAATTGTGGAACTAATAAGTACATTTCTATGGGCCTTGTGCTGTGTATATGGTATGTGTATTGCCATAGACTCTAAGCCTGTTTATGTGCTGTGCAGACTCTTGCGAGGTGCAGAGGCGTAAGCTGTGCGATGCCATCCGTACGGAGGACATCGCCAAGCTGATGAAGATCCTGCAGCCGCAGGACGTGGACCTGCTTCTAGAAGGCGGCGGAAGCCTCCTGCACTACGCCGTGGGCCTGGCCAACGAGGAGGCGGTCAAGTTCCTGCTGCTCAGCAACGTCAACCCCAACCTGGCCGACGCCCGCGCCGCCACGCCCCTCCACCTGGCCGCCGAGAAGCGCCTGAAGGGCATCGCCGAGGTGCTGCTCAGCCGCAAGACCACCAACGTCAACGCCAAGGACGAGGACCAGTACACGGCGCTGCACTTCACGGCGCAGAACGGCGACGAGGTGCTGACCCGGCTGCTGCTGGACCGCGGCGCGTCCATCAACGAGGTGGACGCCCAGGGCCGCACGCCGGCGCACATCGCCTGCCACCACGGCCAGGAGCAGGTGGTGCGCGTGCTGCTGAGCCGCGGGGCGGACGTGCGCGTCCCGGGCAAGGACGACTGGACGGCGCTGCACCTGGCCGCCTGGCAGGGCCACCTGGGCATCGTGAAGCTGCTGGTGAAGCAGGCGGGCGCCGACATGGACGGGCAGACCACGGACGGCCAGACGCCGCTGCACCTGGCGTCCAAGAGGGGCCAGTACCGGGTGGCGCGCATCCTGGTGGAGCTGGGCGCCAGCGTCCACCTGCGGGCCGACGGCGGGCACACGCCGCTGCACGTGGCCGCCGAGACCGGCCACACGAGCACCTCGCGCCTGCTGGTCAAGCACGGCGCCGACATCCAGGCGCGGAGCGCGCAGGGCTGCACGGCGCTGCACCTGGCCGCCCAGAGGGGCCACCTGCCCACCACGCGCATGCTGCTGGAGGCCGAGGCCGACCCGCGGAGCGTGACCCGGGCGCTGCGCGCCGCCTGCCACCTGGCGGCCGAGGAGGGCCACGGCGAGGTGGTGCGCGAGCTGCTGGCCGCCTGGCCGGACGCCGCCGCCGTGCAGGACGAGCATGGGCTCACGCCGCTGCACCTGGCCGTGCGCGGCGGACACACGAGCATCACCTGCCTGCTGCTCAGCCGCGGCGTGGAGCTGCCCGCGCCCGCGCCCACGTCCACGCCTACGCCGTCCCCGTCGCCCTCGGCCATCGCCCCGCCCTGCCCGCCCACCATCCCGGAGCCCGACGAGGACCTGTCGCAGCTGGAGGACACGATCGCGGCAGCTCAGGAGGCCTTGCCGCTCCAGAGGAGGGTGGTGGTGTTGAAACTGACAGAGAAGGGGCTGGTGGAGCCCCTCTCCCCACAGACGGGGCCTGGAGCAGGGGCTCTGTGTTCCTCTGCTCAGTGCTGAGTGGAGGCAGGAGGAGACCACCGCACACCACAGACTATACAGCTGCCTCCCTGGTAGAAACACACACACACACACACACACACACACACGCACACACACGGATTAATACATACAGTCAATCACACACACTCCATTCTAAATGTACCACAACACAGGCTGCAGGAGAAAGGAGACTCTCATTTTGAAAGAGGCAGCAGTTGTGTTTGTGGATGGATATACATGTCATGTACATAGTGTAATTTGTTGTTATGGTGGTCAATATAGTCTCGAAAAGTTGGTCCAGAGAAATACCTAAGGCTTTGTCAGTTGTTTGCAAGTCATTTATTTTACCACAATAGAGCCCAATTCTTTGTTTATCACATTGTACATAGAAACAAACTGAATACCTTTGTCTTTCCTCATCGGTTCATTAGTTATTGGCCTTGTTGGGTTGTTTTTCACTTTTGATAGCCTGCTATTTGTAGTCACCTGCTGTAGCCTAAAATTTGGAAAGTACCTCACTCTCAAAATCTCAAAATGTTCAGTATCTCACCACCTGTACCAGTATGCCACACCCCAGTAGATTTTTAAAAATATGGACAACTCTAGAAGTAGTTTTTATTGGTTGATTCTGTTACCGGCAGTACTTATAGATTTATAGAGATTTGTAGAATGTAGGCAATATTATAGGAGGCTCAAGAATGTAAGTGTGTGTATGTGTGTGAGAGAGAAAATTTGCATGAATGTGTTTATGTGTTTGTGTGCATGTCATTGCATGTACTCTGCCTTGCATATGGCCAACATGATTCCTTTTTTAAACATGTATTATTTTTATATTCATGCCATGCCATGTCATTGTTATTAAGCTACACTTCATTTTGTATTATGCATCTGTCTGACTATGTATCTATAGTGTTTGCACAGTTTCACTTTTTTATTCAAAGGAAAATACAGTAAATGTATTTAAAGTTAAAAGACCTTGACTGTGTCATTTGTCATATATTTATGGAGAAAAGTGATGTTGAATTTAATAACAATTGTGTAATTGTTATTAAAAGACATCAGTCTTTTTAAAAAGCAGTGTTACATACTATTTTGCTTTATAAATGCATATCTGAATAACAAAATCAAGTAACAATTGAGATCGTACTGCTGGACAGTAGAGGGTCCGTCAGTTATGCTAAGACTGTTCTTTTCCAACTTAAGGTATAGCCTATAGTTTAGCACTACTCATCCACAAAGACTAGTCACAAACTCCTCCTTCTCATTGCTATTAGCGTCTGCCCCATGGCAGTGGCAACTGAAAGGTAGGCCAACTGAAGCATCTGCAGAAAGCATATTCTTTACAGATCAAACTCCCTCACCTCATGGTCTCTTTTGAGAGTCAAGAGATTTTCTGCACTGCCTGCACTCACCTGAGCTGATCAGGAAAATAAGAAAACAAGAGTTGAGCTTTGAGAACTGCTTCCATGATTTCCTGGAAACTGGTTGAACTTGCCCATCCAGCCCTGTCACAGAGTCTGTGTAGGGGCCGGGCAGGCTGGAGCATGTAGACATTTCTTAGCTGTGTGTGGTTACACAGTAGGACTGACTAGTCCAAGATTTATAACCCAGTGGCCACGCAAAGAGCCAGTTGATCTCATGGAAAGTTACTTATTGACAGACAGGGGCTAGGCAGAATCCTTTTTTTCAAACCAATTAGCTAAAAAAATGTTTTTTTAAAAAGCATGTCAGCCAAAGTTTTCATTCACATCCCCTTAGACTTAAATTCAGCTGATTTGATCTCTAACCAAATACATGAACTAAAAGAAAAGCATCTTTTGTCAAAAATAACTTTTAAAACAATATTGGAATAGTACGATGTTGTGTTTATTTGCGTGTTTGTTTCAAGTCATTTATGCCAAACACATTTTTGTTATGATATTTTCAAAGAATACAACATGATAAAACTTGACCTGAAATATTTTCATTCCGGCTGACCTAAAATTGAACATTTGCGCCTCCCTGTGGAGATGACACAGGATGGCATATGATGGTGAAGAGCAAGAAGGGGAAGAAAAGGGAGGGAGGGAGGAGGAGAAGAAGAAAAAGAAAGAAAAAGATGATGAAATGCAACAGAATGTAGGCTATTATACGGTTCAGCTTGGATCTACAGACATTTGTTATGGAGAAAAGTAGGCCTAATGTCCGCGTTCCATGGCCATGCAAATCATGATGACGTCAAAAAAAATCTACTGGAATTCCCCAGAGCACGCTTTACTTTTGCTTTCCGAGAAGAACGGAGAAGAACCAAAGAGATAGTGCTGAAAATAACATGACGAGTCATAGGCTAGGTCTTGGAATTGGGAGCCTAGGCTATGTGCACCAGATAAAGCCTTGGACATCGAAGGAATAGTTTCCAATAAAGCAAGTCGACACAACAGTGTTATTTGTTTAATGGTATTTATTTAAATACAATTTAAAATTCGATTTAGTTTGCTTGTGTTTTGTTTATACTTGACATTGTCACTGAAATTAAGGAGCTTGAATACGCTACCGCTCGTTGTTACTAAAATAGCCTAATATGTCACAAATACTGTAATAAATACATATTACAGTGGCACTTAAAATAGTTATGCGGTATTGGATGTAAACGGTTTCTTCTCTTTTCGTAATGGTTTTTCCCGTTGCAGTGACTTTTTTTTTGGAGTCCAGTCACCCCTGCAACCTCACAGTCGAGTCGACTACTTGTGGCTGCGGGCCTGCGCGCGCGTGCATGTTCAATAACAAAACTGATGTCTGCGTGGTGTTGAGACGAGGGAAAGGTCCAGTGTGATTTTCAGTCCAGCGTGTGGGAGCCGTGTAAGGTGAGATTAACGTTAACCAAATTTAGAGAGCAACAGTGATATACTTCATACTCATTGAGGCTATTGGGTTATTTGGAGTGGCTTTTGTGTCAGATTTAGACAAAGTGAACTCAGATAACGGTCACCCTTCCAGTAAGTCGACAAGCGATTGCTAAGTTGCTACGTTAGCGATACATAGCCAAGCTAACTATCTCGCTAGTTTGGCTGGGTTTTTGTTTGTTATTTAGCTAGCTGCTCGACCCATGATAATCACCCAGCTAACACTAAAATGTATATACGACGCTTACTGTATCAGCCTATATCCTTGGCTTTGTTCATAATGAACGACACTAGCCCATTTTAGATAGCTAACGTTAACGTTCCCCAACGTTGTATGCCTGTCTGTCTCCCATGTTTCTTTTACCTAACTTAACGTTAGATGGATGCTAGCTTTGACACTGTTAGCTATCGAATTAATGTTAACAAACACATGTTTCGATCAGTAACGGTATCGTTAAGTTACCCAGTTCCTAGTTATAGACGGTCAGGAAATACGTGTGGGTGTTAAAGTATGATCGTGTTGCTTACTGTCCTACTGTATTCTGTGCTTCCTTTCACGTTAGCTGATGATCCTCAGAAGGAACACAGCGTGTGTGGTTGGACGTTATGTTTATGGATAGATTTTACATTATGGAAATGATTTGTTTAGGTAGTGAATGTCAGATCAGCTGTCTAACTTTGTACGTGTAACGTAATCGTAGTTGACCAACCACCCAACTAGGTATCCCTAAGCAGGTAAACATTACAATATTGGTGGGCAACGTAATATAAAATTGACATTGATGCTTATTATGCTTTTCCCACATGGTTTACTTAATTCCTTCCCAATTTGACCTTTGCTTAATCCCATGATGAATCGTCCAGGCCTATTATCATAATAATAGGTGTCTAGATGTCTCGGTGTCATCGTTATCTTACAAAAATAGTTGTGACCCTTTAGTCTGAAAACTAATCACAAGCATTCATGCTTTCACCTGCTTAAGTTCTGAAGACTGTTGTTAAACTAATGAAAGATTTCCATGCAAATTATTAAGCCATCGCGTTCAGTGCTTAATGTATAGTATTCGACATCATTTGTATGTCACTGGACATTTTAGTAAAGTGCATCAGACTTCGAATGTGCGCTTCTGATTTGTAGTTATCCCTTTGGCTGCTTATATTTGGGTTGCACGACTCTGTGGGATCACGGACGAAAATTGCTTCGTAGCCACATTCCAGATTCACTCTGTGTAAACTAATTTATTCTGTATAAACAGAAGACTCAAGTTCCAGCTATTGAGTCACTGCTTAGTCTCTCCCAGAAAGTACACTTGCAATACACACATCATGCATACCCTTTATAGATAGAATTTGATATTTAAGATTTCAAGTCGATATTGAGTTGGATAGCATTGGTGCTTCCAAAAAATGTCCAGTTTGTTGTCAGTTACTGAATTACATCCAGTAGTCTTTGAAATGAACATCATCTTTTCTAGTTATTCATTCCGTTATTTTCTCCACTGCCTGTTCCAGCAGGTACACCATGGATGAAGAGGAGCAGTTTGTGAACATAGACCTGAATGATGACAATATCTGCAGTGTTTGTAAGCTGGAGACAGACACAGGAACCATGTCCTTCTGCCACATCTGTTTCGAGCTCAGCATTGAAGGTAAGAGATAAAGTCTAGGCTGCTTAGCTACACTTCCTGTATCAAGTCATTTGATCTAGTAGTGCAACAGTTCCAAAACGGTTTCATGACTTGTGCTACAGGCTAAATCCCCCAGATAAACTTGGCAAGATTCAATTCAGTGCAGTTCAGCTTTATTTATACAGTCTCAAGGTGCTTTACAGAGCCCAGAGCCCTGAACCTCATGGAATGCTGGGAAATTCCTCTCTTGATTGGTTATGTGAGTGACAGCCTGAATTTGTGCAACTGGACAGTCACAATGGACTATGTTAGTGTTGGGGAATGGGGGGCCGAGGGATGTTGTAATTGGTGGCAGAGGTGGAAAAGTCCAGCTTCAGAAAGTACAAGTCCTACCACATATCTGTGCCAGCCATTCACTTAAACCAACTGATTCTAATTAGCACAACTCTTAGCCAGGTAGAACAGCTAATTGGTGAGGTCACCTGTGTACCACAGGTAGCACCAATACATGGTTGGCCTTTTACTTTCTGAAGCTGGACACCTCTGATTAGTGCTGATCCCTAAAGCCTCAGACTAAAGGGTTGTTCACACCAGGAACGATAACTGTAGTGATAACCATAAGAAGAGTCACAAGAACAATATTTTTGTATAGTTATCGTTAAAGTTATCGTTCTTGGTGTGAACGACCCTTTACAGTGATTTGTTCATCATCCCATCAAATATCGCCTCAAAAGTTTAGTTGAACTATGTCAAGTGTCATCTTGATTGGCAACCGTTATTCTACCTGTAATTGCTACAACTCGCTGAACATACCACAGTCTCTCGTTGCTACATTACTGCTAGTGATTTCCTCATCAGCCAATCTGAGCAGTACCAATATTTACCTGGAGATGCCTTTCTTTTCTCTGTGCCATTACACACACACACACACACACACAAACACACACACACACACACACACACACACCACAGCCACACACAGCCAGTGGACACTTGCTACAGCAAGAGCTGTGAATTACCAAGTAGGTGATGCTCACCCACTGCCTGTTGCCTGTGACATGCCAGCACAAGACTGCTACCACAGACCACGCTTCATCATCATGCCCTCTAACCAGGCCTGCCTGTGCCTGCAGTCGGTTAGTGACACAGAAGCCTACACAAACACACGCACGCACACGCACGCACGCACACACACACACACAAGTGCGCACACGCATGCATGAGTCAGAGCCTGTGGGTCTTTCATAGCTTACGCTGTCTTGTGAAAAGCAGCTAGTGGGCCACGGTTCGTTGGCGAAACAAGGGCTGTGTATTGTGTTAGTCCGTCATGTCAACGCTGTTGTGTTGTGCTGTTTTCTTGTTTTTGATTCTAAATGGCTGGCTCAGTAGAATGTCCTGCCTCTTGATTTATATTCAAAATGACGTCTGGAATCGATGAGGCATTAATAAATTATAAGACTGAAATGAGATGAAAGGAAAATCAATGAGGGCCGTGTCCCTAATTCAGCCGATGCTTGTTCTTTTAGGGATGCCAGGAAGTGTATCTATTCAAAGCTTAATGGCCCGGGTTGAACAGCAAAAAATACTGTGTATGAGACGGTCTCGCTACACGTGCTATGCACCAGACCAGCATTCGTCTTGCCTAAAACAAGAGGAAGTGGTCAGTAACCGTTCAGGGTGGGACCACCGGCAGTAACGAAGCGTGTCTGTGGAGTTCATGCAGCCACAGTTCTCTGTCAGAGGGCAGCCAGTCTCTGAAGCCCCCTCTAACCCTGCAGCACGTTCACTTCTTTTATCCCATTATTACGTAACCGCAGTGGAATTGTGCTGGCACACGGAATGTGCCACTGGTGGTGGTAGTGATGAGGGCAGTGGAGCGCGCTCAGTGGCGAGCACATTCCAGAGGCCAGCGCTCTCTCTGCTCAGCTGAAACAATACTACACTTGCATGCACTCACGTGTGCTGTGTTGCAGATGTGTGTATGAGTATGACCTGGCCTACAGCTTTCCAGTAATCTCTCTCTCTCTCTCTGTCCACACACACACACACACACACACACACAGCACATGAACATACATTCATTCATACATAACTATGCTGTGGTTATTCACTATATGGCACTATGTAGTGAATGGCGGGATATTCTGAACACACAGAAGACACACAAACACACACACACACACACACACACACACACATACACACACACACATCCCCCCTATCTCTGTTTATCTGTCCAAATTACTGCATGGTGAGATGAACTTTTCACCCTGTAGCGCCAGAGCAGCCCTGAACAGCAGGGCTTGTTTTTGGAGTTGGAAGGGATGGAGGAGGAGGAGGAGGAGGAGGGTGGCACGCTAGGAGCAGGCTTTAGTCTGATATACTGATTCTGCCATTGGCTTCTCCATCCTGCAGGCTGCCGGGTCACATAATCCGCAAAAATGGCCTCTGCACGCCTGTAATGGCTTCTCATATTCCAGATTAATGTGCTTCTTTATTTCTTTATTTATTTTTTGTCTGAGCATGAGAAATAATAGCATTGGGGAAAGTGCTCCTTTTGAGCTGTAGCTCTGGCCAAGAAGCAGCCAAAGCATTGAGGCACTGAGGTATATCCAGAGTATACTGTATATTCAGATGTGTAGCCTAAATCTTCAATTATTTAAAAACGCTTTGCAGATCTATTATTAGCACAATTATGCTGATGCAGTTATGGATAAATGAGAGGCAATTGAGGAAAGAATACTTGATACCCCCCACACGCGCACACACTCTCTCTCTCGTGTACACACACACACACACACACACACACACTAACAAATCTGGAAGACAACTTGTGAAACAAGGTGGTTGTGCTTGACGTGACTGGCTTAGCCATTGTTAGAAGGGCTAACACGAGTAGTAGTCTCGTGCCAAATCCAGTTTTTCCTGGTTTTGTTTGCCCTCTCTCTGAGGTGGCTGGGAGGTCTTTCTTTAGACATGCAGCTGTTGGCATCTCGCTTCGCTTTAGGTGGGACACGCTATATTTGCCATGGCCCTGCTGCCGATGACCCTTGCTCCCATTCTCATGACCCTGTTGCCTCTCATGTGTTGGATACAGAAACACGCACGCACGCATGCACACACACACACGCACGCACGCACGCACGCACGCACGCACGCACACGCACACACACAGTGAAAGAAAAACATCAACAGATTTTCCTGCCTCTGACTTGAGAGTTTTCAGGAGTTGAGAGTTTTCAGTCTCTGTGCCGTTCCATCAATACTGAGTAATGTCTCGAGGCACTTTACTGAACCCAGTGCCTAAATCCCTCAAGATGGAGCCCTTCGTGGCGGCGCCTCAGAAAGACGTCTATTTAGAGACAGAAGCATTAGCACTTGGCAGAGACACAATCGGAGGAAAAAGGCTGCATGCTGGGAGACGGGAAGGAAGTCGGTGTACTGTATGGGGAGAACAGGGACGCAGGTTTTCATACGGGAGCACACAGTAGCATGCAGCATGGAGAAGTGGAGCAGTGGGGCTGATGAAGCCACGATAGTATCCACAATAATGAACAACCTCAAGTGTTTTGTTGTGTTTTATGTAGCACAACGAATAATGAGAAACCCTATTGGCTCAGCCTACGCCGTTATCTAGATAGATAGGACACAGTGACACATTTATGAACTTATTGGGTAACGAAGTGCTTACAAAACACTTTTTTCAACCAATGACAATGTGTGTTGGAGACTAAACTGTTTTGTAAACATTGAACAGGGTGCTTCTCAGCAGCGTTGTCAGGCCTGAGCAGTGGTGTTGTGACCTGATTAACCTGAAGCTGATTAGCAGTAGCACTGAAAGTGAGCTTGGTCGGGCCGGGGAAGCAGGCGACGGAGAAGGCTGCCCAGAAGGTCATCAAGTTTAGAGTGTCTATTTCAGCTGCCTGTGCTGAGTGCCAGGCACTGACTGAGCTGGTTGACATTGTTGCCTAAAGAACTAGACCAATGGGATGGAATGAGATCTCATCTCTACTGGAACGGGGAGCCCAGGCTTTTCAGTGACAGATGACCGGATGTAAGACTTTAAGGCCTCCACACACACACAGGCGACAACATCAGTGTGACGCACTCTGCCTTCAAAGTTCAATTACATTTGATTCCATTGTTTCCAATACAACCCTGCACGGCACGCCATTGCTGAACCCTTTTACCACTGCCTGGTAGTTCACGATTCAGTTCTATTTTTGTTGGTCCCACTTAATACAATCCATTGTTTATCGACTGCTTGTCGGCTGAAAATGCAATTTGCACTGTGTACGTATACAAGTGACAAAGTGTCAGTGCTCTTATGTTGGTGGCTATGTGTTGAGGCCTCTATTCACATGAGCCCCCATCTGAGACTAATCAGCAATCATGGATGGAATATGTATTGTTTGATGACTGTTTCCACTAGGTTGAAGTAAATGTGATCTGATCTTTCTGCTGTGGTGTTTAAACTCTAACCAGCTTAATGAATGCCATAAATGCTTACGCCAAACAAGTCTGATTACTGAGGTACATTTGCGTTACTTTACACGTAGAAGCATGACTCATGAGGACATTTTTTTGAAGAGTGGAAAATATATAATCCCATTTGGTTACTTCGGTGTCTGCTTTTCAAAGTGGCGGTTAAAGTTACTAGAACTATAGAGTGATGACTGGCAGAAGTGCACTTTAGTTGTGGTCGAGTAGGAGAGCACCTCAAGCCTTGCTCTCAGGCGTTGAGGTTGAGCAGATGGCAGATGGCGAGTGAGTGTGCTATGTGCTGTTTTCTGTTTGCATTTCTGTTTTCTGTTTGCATTTCGGTCGGCTGTTGCGATGCGAAAGCGAAAGTGTCGCTTCCTGTGCTGTTTGCCTCGGCTCAGTGCGTTGCTTATGTGGGTCGCACTGCTTAGCCAGGCAGCATTTCCTTCGACCACCACAGGGGAGAGACTAGCCCACACTGTTTTGGTCTGTTTTCAAAAAATCAGAGCTGTTCTTCTTCCCCATTTTGAAAGTCATGTGAAACTTCTTGCCGTTCCGTTGTCGTGTCGTGGCACTGCTGTGGGGCAGATAAAGGCACTGTAACGACCTCAGTAGAACTTTTAAGGGATTGACCTACTGTAGACCCCTGGCAAAGTGTCTGTGTTTGTCTTGGGAGAGATCTCGCCGTCTCGTTATGGCCTAATCCTCTGGCTGATAAGAAGCTTTAACACTGTCACCGAGGAGGCTTGAGCGTGCCTCTTCCGCTCATCTCTTCAATCGTCTTATGCAATGTCAGAAACCGCGTGGGAGTACCTCCCTTGGCCTAATTTTTGGCAAACGAAATGCTACATTTGATACACAAACTTAACTAAATATTATTTCTGTCAGTCAATATTTCATCATATTTGTCCTAGTTCTATCTAGTCCTAACCAGGACAGCTAGGTTGTGTGACTTCAGAATTTGTCAGTTTGTCATCTGTAATTATTTCTTAGCATCAATGTTTCTTATATCTATATAAGATATGTTTCTTTTATCTATATAAGATATGTTTCTTATACCTATTTTCTCTGTCCCTTAGGTATTTGTAGTTCCACTCTTCTCCACTCCAAGTCTCTCCGCGGGCATCGGGACTGTTTCGAGAAGTACCACCTGATCGCCAACCAGAAGCTGTCGCGGGCCAAGGGCTCACGGAGCGCCTACGAGGGCGTGAAGCGGGCGCTGAGTCAGCGGCTCAGTCGGATCGTGCAGATCGCACAGAACCGCGCCGCCGACTCGGACTCGCCCGCGGGCCACCACGCCGGCTCTCGGCACCAGCTGCTCTGCTACAACCAGCAGGGCGACCGCAAGCTCCTACCGCAGTCAGACACGCAGGTGCCGCGCTACGCGCCTCACTGGGCCGAAGGCCCCGCCGTCGTCGTCCAGGATGGCGACTACACCAAAGGCATTCTGGGATGCCACGCCGACGAGGTCCTGGGGCTGGATCTGCTGCCGGGAGGCTGGGCAGGAGCGGTGGAGAAGAGGGACGTTACGGGACTCTGTAACGCACAGTCGTCACAAGGGGACACGTCGGCCACGCAGCCGAGAAGATACCCAGCACACAGCCAGGAGGAGAGTAAGTTGACACTACCCCCCCCCCCCCCCCCCCTCAATCTCTATTTTGGCTCTAAACGATCCCCCCAAAAAAGACGGTTTAGGAATAGGGTTTACGGAAATAGATACAAATTCAACTCCTACAGTGCACCGATTCACACTGCTTCTTTATGCCTCGCACTCAACATGCCCCTCACCTCTGTGCACAGGCCAGTCTTGAGGAGAAGGCATTTTTATCAGACCATCAGTGAATTTAATCCAAAATGAATGTAAGACTTACTTAAGTTATTCAACTTCATTTGGTTTTCTGAGTTTCCTTATTATAGCCTAGTGATATTTTTCTGGGGTTGTGGAGATAACCTATAGGCTAAAGTGCCACCACCCCCATGAATAATTGTTAATCGATAATCGTGATTTTTGTCATAATCGAGCAGCCCTGCATTTAACTAGCGTCTGGAGTGCGCATTGAGTTTGCAGACTTGGAAGTAGTCCACAGAGTCAGATGGTGTTTGGTGTGTGTGGGTATATGCATGTGGTAGACAGTGTTTAATTCACTGATTCGTGAATGAATCAGGAGGATTATTTGCCTTAGCTGCTGTGGCTCATCACAGTTATTCATAACGTTGGTCACATTTCCCTCTTGCTGGCTCTCCCTTTCTTTTTATCTCCCTCTGTGTCTGTTTCTCTCTTTCTCCCTTCCTCTCTCTCTCTCCCTCCCTCCCTCCCTCTCTCTCTCCCTCCCTCCCTCTCGATCTCTCTCTCCCCCATTTGGGAGGAGGTTGAGCTGTCAGAAAGCCATAGCTGCAGGGCTCAGAGTCTATCCTGTCTGTCTGCGTATGCCATCAGTACCACGCACTGCCAGGCTGTCTAGACTTTATCTCATCACTCCTCTCACACCACACCACATACAGTACACCACCAAGGCCGAATAGGTTGGAGAATGCCGTCAGTGGAAGGGCAAGAATGCTTCTCAGGGTCGACTCGTGTCACTTGTCCTTGAGTCTGCTCGTATCTTCACAATTTACTGCCACGGAAGATATGTACTGTGTGAATAAGTTGTAATGTCAGACATAGGATGACCATGATTGCTGGTTAATTCCTGTTTTGTAGCTGGTCTTTCCCATTTTGACTACTTGTTTGTAGGACATAATTCCTGTTTTGTAGCTGGTCTTTCCCATTTTGACTATATGTTTGTGGTGGTTATTTTGTCTCCCCAGTGGTCAATATGAGCCTTGATGAGCTTCATCAACTGAACGGACAGCTGCTGCTTCAGATCCAAAGTAAGAGACTCTCTGGATGTACACCAGTTATTCAGCATCTCATTGTTATTTCAGACTGGGAGAACAAAGGGGTGTGTAGGGCTCTACAGCTTAGAGCCATTCTAGTAGGTTCTGGGATGGAAGAATGACTGACTCTAGAATCTAGAGTCTAGATAGTTCCACGGACATTTCTTGCAAAATTACAGTTACCTATTGTGTTATAGGCGTAGGTTTCTATTTTAGGTAGACATTCATCAGACTAATGCAATCAAAATCATTAAATTAAGATGCCATTTCATAAAATGATTGACGTGATCGCATCGTTGCGTCACCCTGCTGATAACTCCTTCCTCCCCCCCGTCTGTAGAAGTGTTCGAGGAGCTGACCACCGCTGTGCAGGAAAAGGACTCGCTGTCGTCCCAGCTGCACGTGCGGCACATCGCCATCGAGCAGCTCTTCAAGAACTGTGCCAAGCTGCCGTGGCTGCAGATCAGCAGGGCCAGCGTGAAGGCCAGCAACACGCCGGTAGAGTGAGGGGAGACGAGTGGAGCGCTTCGCTTCCCGGGAGGGTCGGAGTACGCCGAGCCCGCTCGCCTCACTCAACGCTCGGACAAAAAAGGCCTTTCCTCCGGAACGGACCTCTCCGCTTCTCTCCTCTCCTCTCCTCTCCGCCCACTGAGAGATGCACCTTTTTTTAACTGCGCAGGACATGCTGTGAACGAGTCCGGATCAGTGTTCTATGCTGCCAGTGCTTTTACGGCTGACCCGCATAGCTGGGGGTGGATAAATATGCCATACTTGAAGACTTTCAAAAGTAAAGACAAGAGAGAGAGAGAGAAAAAAATAAAGAGAACAGACTCCACTGGTGATGACACTTTGTGTTGGCTTAAGCAAGTTGTTGAGACTTGGACCCAGAGGAATATTCTGTTTTATTACCACTATGCAGAATTCAGAGTTTTATCAGATGAGTTTTACACACGCTAATGCAGTTTATTGTGATTCATCATCACTATCATCATCATCATCATAAACTATGATTTTTTTTTATCAGGGTTTGTTGTTGCAATAAGGTGTTTTATTTGACTATTTATTATTGGCTTTATCAATAAATGATATTACTTTCATTGTGTGCGTGTGCGATGAAGAGTTCAGCACCATACGATTTTGCTGGACCAGTTCCACTGTTGCTGTGGTTACTCCCGCAAGCGAGGAGTTTGCACTGGACTCTGTTTGATGATGTTTTCATCTGCAGAGGGGGAAAGTTCCACGTCAAATAATCTGAAGTGGTATGGATGGCCAAGCCACCTCTTCGGAGAAGTAAAAAAACCAAAGTGTGGGACTCTCTTAGACTCATTAGAGTCATTTCAGCAGTGCTTTTCTAGAGTGTTCTAGAGTTTTGTTTTACACGCGCTCAAGCATGGTTCAGGGTGGATCTTATGAGGGAATGGATGGATGTTGACACCTGCAGCTGCTTATGTTTTGTGGTTCTGTTCTCATTGGTTAAACATGTCATCGTGTGTCTGTGTGTTCACTTTGCATTTGAGTTGTCACGTCATTCACTCACTGCTGTGTAAAATTCGTAGGGGGAAAAAGAAAGCACATTTTGGGCCTTAAATATTTCAAAGGGACATGGCAATATTAAATATTATAGCTTATTTGAATTGGCACCTCTTCTAACCAAAGTCTTCTAGGCAGACCATTGTCTGTTTTTTGTTTCTTTTAAATGATGTATAAGGCACAATACCTGAAAAGACACAGTTTTAAAAGCTAGACTGCTCACTGTATCTTATATTCTTGAATTTTGTTTATTTTCTGTAAAGGCTTATTTTTTATTTCTTGTGAGTGTTGTTAATTTTACGGTTGTATTTAACACTGCTTGAATACAAGTAAACAGTTTTATTTTTGCTTTTCATCTGAACTTGACCATGAAATGGTTTGATGTGGCTATGCAGTCTCCCCTAAGCAATCTCCGACTGAATTTAGAATTGAAACCACGAGGCCCCCTCATGGATGTTAAGAGAAATACAACTATTTCAACATGGTCCCATCCCTGCATTTTTGCATAGGGATTTCTTCAAATCACTTTTGTCTAAAGATATGTAAGACTTGGATTTCTGAATACCAATGCACCCTCCTCTCTTCATAAGAGAAGATTTTTTACCCCACTGGGGATTTGTTGTGAAATATTGTGCTTGCGTTTTTTTTTGTGTGCGTTGTTGGTGTGAAGGTGTGATTTTTTTTAAAGAAATATATTATTATTATTATTGTTTTCTGTATTTGTATTTTTTATTTACTTTTAAATGACTGAAAATGCATTTTATTACATGTGCTCAGTCTGTTGTAGCTGGATGTCCCTCACAAAACAGAGCTTGTAACATTTCAAACCACAGACAAAAGGACACACCAGTTCAGGAAGGGAAGGCATGTACTATGTGTGAGTTCTTCACCATACTCATCTTACACTGCTGGTCAACTGTGCGGTACAGCTCAATACAGTTTGTTTGCTGTAGGAGGACTTAGCCTTAGCTCTTAGTCTCTGGACTCCTATTTCCCTCTTGCTGACGGATAACAGAGAAGGTTGCAGAAATCTGTACAATGTGTGTGTTTATGGTTTTGTTTTTGTTCTCTTATTTTACTCCTGTGAATGCGTGGATTTTATTGTTTGTCATGTTACATCAAGTATTTTCAGTGTATCTCCTTGTTTTGTTTATTGGTCTTTGCTTATGACTGTTTTACGTGCAACATGCAATAATGTCTTTGTTTAAAGCTCTGTAGAGAATGACCTGAGTGCTGATTTGTATTTGTTCCTTTTAAACAAATAAAGCTATTTTCTTAAAATATATAAATGGGATGAAAGTCATTGTTGGTGAGAGTAAGGAAAGAAAAAAATTGTCAGGGGAAGGATCAAGTGACACTTGTCTACATCTAGCCTACACACATCTGCAATCACCTATTATTCTCTTTTGAGTTACAGTGCAGAAGACTCAACACGTTTCAGTTACACACGGATCATTATTACCTCCGCCAAGGTGGTTATGTTTTCATTAGGGTTTGTTTGTTTGTTTGTCTGTTTGTTCACAATAACTAAAAAAGTTATGGATGGATTTCGATTGCATTTTCAGGGAAGGGCTGAAATGACCCAAGAAAGAAATAAAATTTAGATCAAGCCACAAAGCCTCAACATGAATACTGGACAAACAGGTGTTCAACAGTTTCTAGCTCATTACAAAACACACAATTATCAGTCTCTATCCCAAAGCGCCTTTGGATAAAATCGTTGGAGGGGTATATACCGTTCAAAGTTTTAAAAATGTAACTCTTTAGCTTTAGGAATTATTGGATACTTCAAGTAATTGGTTCCTAAGACATATGATGCTTTATTATTTCTTTATCTTGTTTGTCATTGTGTACATTACACTGCTAGAAATATGTATCCAGACCACTAGAGGGCGCTCCCATAGTGATAAGAATAGGATGTGGGTAATATGGCTAGATCGTAGAATAAATCACACTGAGAAGTCGCTGAGAAGCCTACTATTTTTCGTCTCATCAGAGGTCAGTAAATATGAGTGTTTAATGTTAATTAAGTTGTGGGTTTATATACGAAAGATGTGTTGAATTGTCTTCTAAAGTCTGTGTTGCAAAAGAAACAATATAATGCAGTTTAATATTGAGTTTGTTATCAAAGCTCAAATTGCGCCAATGCTAGCCGGAGATAGCTTCAGATACGTGTGTGTGCATATCGCGGCAAAGAATGAAATTACAAGACGCGTGTTCAGTGATTGTGTGACTGATTTGTGAAGGTATATGTCGTAGTGTTACGTTAGGAGACAAAGATTATTAGACTTTATTTGTTGGAAGGGAACAGGAACAAATTTACTTTGTGAAGGAGATGCATTTTTTTAAAGCAAGGTCCATAAAGGCATGAATGACAGAGTTTGGTGTGGATAAACATCACTAGCCTGCTGAGTCCCGACCTCAACACAGAACACCTTTGGGATGAATTTCAGTGGTCCAACATCAGTGTGTGACCTCACAAATGCGCTTCTGAAAGAATGGTAAAATAAATTCCCATAAACACACTCCTAAACCTTGTGGAAAGTCTTCCCAGAAGAGTTTAAGTTGATATAGCTGCAAAGGGTGGACGACCGACGTTATATATGTGACTGAAATTCATGTGAGTCAAGGCAGGTGAGCAAACACTTATTATAGTGCATGAAAATGCACTATACTGTTATTCCAAGTTTTCTTATTACAGTGCATGAAAATGCACTGTACTGTTCTTCCTATTCTTCTTATTATTACAGTGCATGAAAATGCACTGTACTGTTATTCCAAGTCTTCTTATTATTATTACAGTGCATGAAAATGCACTGTACTGTTCTTCCTAGGCTTCTTATTATAGTGCATGAAAATGCACTATATTGTTCTTCCTAGGTTTCTTATTATTATTATTTTTCTTTTTCTTCTAACGCTCGCAATTCAGCTTGAACCGTTTAACGTAGAAACTTGATTCAAACTTTGCTACGTAGGTCTTACTAAGGAGACCTGTGCAATATATTTTTAAACTTTGTAACTTTTATACTTTTTAAACTGTAAATTAAAAACTATTAAACATTTCCCCATAGACTTAACATTGCTCATTATGACATCATGGCAGCAATTAGAATGTTACGCCAGGTGGCCAGTCCAGGTGCAGCAGCTCTCTCTCTCTCTCTCAACATACACTGGCTCTCTTGAGACTACATTTTCTGTTCCCCTGTATCAACATAAGTCTTCCTAATTCCATCCAACTTTCTATCCATTCATCTTCTTCAAACCATTCACTCATCCACCCATTCTAAACAGTCTGCCTATCAACATCAATTAGACGATCTACATTCAACTTTTAAACAATCTACTCTGTCTCAGGCTGGCTCTCTTAAGACTAGCCAGTTAAATTGATTACACCTGTATCTGTATCCACTACTCTCAGTAGAGAGCTGTGTCTCTCCATTCTACAAGAATATAAGGCACATTCCATCCAACTTTCTATCCATTCATCTTCTTCAGACCATTCACTCATCCACCCATTAAACTGTCTATCAACATCTATTAAACAATCTGTCTATCAACATCCATTAAACTCTCTGTCTATCAACATTAATTAGACTATCTACATTCAACTTTTAAATTATTTACTCTGTCTCAGACTAGCCAGTTAAATTGATTACACCTGTATCAACTACTCTCAGAGAGCTGTATCAGTGTCTCTCTTAACAAGAATATAAGGCACATTCCATCCAACCTTCTATCCATTCATCTTCTTCAGACCATTCACTCATCCACCCATTAAACTGTCAATCAATATCTATTAAACAATCTGCCTATCAACATCCATTAAACATTCTGTCTATCAACATTAATTAGACTATCTACATACAACTTTTAAAGTATTTACTGTGGGTCCCTCTCAAGCAGCGTTTATATGTCCTCCCTCGCTCCTCGATCCTCAATGATCTACATAAAGAAAGATAGAAGAAGGGCTAGACCAGGGGTAGGCAACCTATGGCACGGGTGCCACTGCTGGCACGCCGAGGCATAATCACTGGCACACGCCACCAGCATCAGCTAAAAAAAAAAAAAATCTCAGACTGACAGCAGGATCTTCCAATCCCTCTTTTCAGTGTTCGGCTCAACATACCTGTGTGAGCAGGTATTTTCGCATATGAAAAGTGTGCTCAGCCCTATCGGCAGCCGTTTGACCACGGACAATTCCGAGTCGTGTTTACAATTAAAAGTGACAAACTACGAACCCCAGATAAACATTGATGATAGTGGCACACTCTTTGACTAGAAATGTTGAAGTTGGCACTGGATGTCTCAAAGGTTGCCGACCCCTGGGCTAGACTATCCCATTGTTGCCGCTCCATCATTCTTTATGTAGATCAGTGAGGAGCGAGAGAGGACGCGTAAACGCTATATGAGAGGCACCTTCTGTCTAAGGCTTTAAGCATACAATCTCATTAAGACTACAGATCCTGTTTCACTACTTCCTCTGTCCACAACTGTTTCAAAATAAAGGTCCTCACTGCAATAATACATTATTAAATCATTTAACCACTGAAACTACTCAACTATTGAACTGTTCAACCATTCCAACTGTCAGTTATCATCCACTATGCCTCCAGTCAACTACATAAAACCTCCATGTACCTAGCAACCAACATAGCAACCATTAAAATTAAGTCTTTATGACCGTTTCCATAGCAACCAACATGATTATACTGCAGTAACTTCTTGTTTCCTGATAGTGGCCACCATGGATACCCTAGCAACAAATGTTTCAAAATAAAAGTCCTCACTAGCAAGTTAGCTAGTTAGCATGGTTAGCATAGTTAGCATTGTTAGCATAGTTAGCATTTTTAGCATAACTGCAAAAAATCATCAACTAAGTTAGCTAATCAACCTGGTTAGCATTGTTAGCAAATTTAGCATAGTTAGCATTTTTAGCATTACTGCTAGAAATCATCGGTTAAGTTAGCTAACCAACCTGGTTAGCATTGTTAGTAAAGTTAGCATTGCTAGCATAATAAGCATTTTTAGCGTAACTGCTAGAAATCATTAGCTAAGTTAGCTAATCAACATTTTAACATGAATAGAAATCATTAGTTAAGTTAGAACTGGAATGTTTCATCTTTAAACTGTCTACCTTCACACTATCAACTCTCTGTAAACTATGCAACCACCATGTTTACCCTAGCTACACCTTAGTAACCATATCTACATTATCTATCTATTTTTGCATTTTCATGCACTGGTAATTCCTTGGAATTGCATTTCTAGTTAAACTTCTTCTTCTAACGCTCGCAATTCAGCTTCAACCGTTTAACGTAGAAACTTCATTCAAACTTTGTTGCGTAGGTCTTGCTTATGCCATATGTGCTTTGTATTTTTCAACTTTGTAACTTTTATACTTTTTAAACTATTAGTTAAAAACTATCACCATTTCCCCCATAGACTTAACATTGCTCATTATGACATCACGGCAGCAATTAGAATGTTACCCCAGCTGGTCAGCCACCTGGGCACCAACTGTCAGTTTCTCTCAGGCTCCTCTCTGAAGACTACATATTCTGTTCCCCTGTATCCTCTGTGCACAACAGTATCAAAATAAGTCCTCCTAATTCCATCCAACTTTATATCCATTCATCTTCTTCAAACCATTCACTCATCCACCCATTCTAAACAGTCTGCCTATCAACAACATCAATTAGACGCTCTACATTGAACTTTTAAACAATCTACTCTGTCTCAGGCTGGCTCTCTTAAGACTAGCCAGTTAAATTGATTACACCTGTATCTGTATCCACTACTCTCAGTAGAGAGCTGTGTCTCTCCATTCTACAAGAATATAAGGCACATTCCATCCAACATTCTATCCATTCATCTTCTTCAGACCATTCACTCATCCACCCATTAAACTGTCTATCAACATCTATTAAACAATCTGTCTATCAACATCCATTAAACTCTCTGTCTATCAACATTAATTAGACTATCTACATTCAACTTTTAAAGTATTTACTGTGGGTCCCTCTCAAGCAGCGTTTATATGTCCTCCCTCGCTCCTCGATCCTCAATAATCTACATAAAGAAAGATAGAAGAAGGGCTAGACTATCCCATTGTTGCCGCTCCATCATTCTTTATGTAGATCAGTGAGGAGCGAGAGAGGACGCGTAAACGCTATGAGAGGCACCTTCTGTCTCAGGCTTTAAGCATACAATCTCATTAAGACTACAGATCCTGTTTCACTACTTCCTCTGTCCACAACTGTTTCAAAATAAAGGTCCTCACTGCAATAATACACTATTAAATCATTTAACCATTGAAACTACTCAACTATTGAACTGTTCAACCATTCCAACTGTCAGTTATCATCCACTATGCCTCCAGTCAACTACATGAAACCTCCATGTACCTAGCAACCAACATAGCAACCATTAAAATTAAGCGTTTATGACCGTTTCCATAGCAACCAACATGATTATACTGCAGTAACTTCTTGTTTCCTGATAGTGGCCACCATGGATACCCTAGCAACAAATGTTTCAAAATAAAAGTCCTCACTAGCAAGTTAGCTAGTTAGCATAGTTAGCATTGTTAACATAGTTAACATTTTTAGCATAACTGCTAGAAATCATCGGTTAAGTTAGCTAATCAACCTGGTTAGCATTGTTAGTAAAGTTAGCATTGCTAGCATAATAAGCATTTTTAGCGTAACTGCTAGAAATCATTAGCTAAGTTAGCTAATCAACATTTTAACATGAATAGAAATCATTAGTTAAGTTAGAACTGGAATGTTTCATCTTTAAACTGTCTACCTTCACACTATCAACTCTCTGTAAACTATGCAACCACCATGTTTACCCTAGCTACACCTTAGTAACCATATCTACATTATCTATCTATTTTTGCATTTTCATGCACTGGTAATTCCTTGGAATTGCATTTCTAGTTATTAAACTTCTTCTTCTAACGCTCGCAATTCAGCTTCAACCGTTTAACGTAGAAACTTCATTCAAACTTTGTTGCGTAGGTCTTGCTTATGCCATATGTGCTTTGTATTTTTCAACTTTGTAACTTTTATACTTTTTAAACTATTAGTTAAAAACTATCACCAATTCCCCCATAGACTTAACATTGCTCATTATGACATCACGGCAGCAATTAGAATGTTACCCCAGCTGGTCAGCCACCTGGGCACCAACTGTCAGTTTCTCTCAGGCTCCTCTCTGAAGACTACATATTCTGTTCCCCTGTATCCTCTGTGCACAACAGTATCAAAATAAGTCCTCCTAATTCCATCCAACTTTATATCCATTCATCTTCTTCAAACCATTCACTCATCCACCCATTCTAAACAGTCTGCCTATCAACAACATCAATTAGACGCTCTACATTGAACTTTTAAACAATCTACTCTGTCTCAGGCTGGCTCTCTTAAGACTAGCCAGTTAAATTGATTACACCTGTATCTGTATCCACTACTCTCAGTAGAGAGCTGTGTCTCTCCATTCTACAAGAATATAAGGCACATTCCATCCAACATTCTATCCATTCATCTTCTTCAGACCATTCACTCATCCACCCATTAAACTGTCTATCAACATCTATTAAACAATCTGTCTATCAACATCCATTAAACTCTCTGTCTATCAACATTAATTAGACTATCTACATTCAACTTTTAAATTATTTACTCTGTCTCAGGCTTTAAGAGTACTCTGGCTCTCTTAAGACTAGCCAGTTAAATTGATTACACCTGTGTCAACTACTCTCAGAGAGCTGTATCAGTGTCTCTCTTAACAAGAATATAAGGCACATTCCATCCAACCTTCTATCCATTCATCTTCTTCAGACCATTCACTCATCCACCCATTAAACTGTCAATCAATATAAAACAATCTGCCTATCAACATCCATTAAACATTCTATCTATCAACATTAATTAGACTATCTACATACAACTTTTAAAGTATTTACTGTGGGTCCCTCTCAAGCAGCGTTTATATGTCCTCCCTCGCTCCTCGATCCTCAATGATCTACATAAAGAAAGATAGAAGAAGGGCTAGACTATCCCATTGTTGCCGCTCCATCATTCTTTATGTAGATCAGTGAGGAGCGAGAGAGGACGCGTAAACGCTATGAGAGGCACCTTCTGTCTCAGGCTTTAAGCATACAATCTCATTAAGACTACAGATCCTGTTTCACTACTTCCTCTGTCTACAACTGTTTCAAAATAAAGGTCCTCACTGCAATAATACACTATTAAATCATTTAACCATTGAAACTACTCAACTATTGAACTGTTCAACCATTCCAACTGTCAGTTATCATCCACTATGCCTCCAGTCAACTACATGAAACCTCCATGTACCTAGCAACCAACATAGCAACCATTAAAATTAAGTGTTTATAACCGTTTCCATAGCAACCAACATGATTATACTGCAGTAACTTCTTGTTTCCTGATAGTGGCCACCATGGATACCCTAGCAACAAATGTTTCAAAATAAAAGTCCTCACTAACAAGTTAGCTAGTTAGCATGGTTGGCATAGTTAGCATTTTTAGCATAACTGCAAAAAATCATCAGCTAAGTTAGCTAATCAACCTGGTTAGCATTGTCAGCAAATTTAGCATTGTTAGCATAGTTAGCATTTTTAACATTACTGCTAGAAATCATCGATAAGTTAGCTAATCAACCTGGTTAGCATTGTTAGTAGAGTTAGCATTGCTAGCATAATTAGCATTTTTAGCGTAACTGCTAGAAATCATTAGCTAAGTTAGCTAATCAACATTTTAACATGAATAGAAATCATTAGTTAAGTTAGAACTGGAATGTTTCATCTTTAAACTGTCTACCTTCACACTATCAACTCTCTGTAAACTATGCAACCACCATGTTTACCCTAGCTACACCTCAGTAACCATATCTACATTATCTATCTATTTTTGCATTTTCATGCACTGGTAATTCCTTGGAATTGCATTTCTAGTTAAACTTCTTCTTCTAACGCAGCCAATTCAGCTTCAACCGTTTAACGTAGAAACTTCATTCAAACGTTGTTGCGTAGGTCTTGCTTATGCCATGCCTGCTTTATATTTTTCAACTTTGTAACTTTTATACTTTTTAAACTATTAGTTAAAAACTATTACAATTTCCCCCATAGACTTAACATTGCTCATTATGACATCACGGCAGCAATTAGAATCTTACTCCAGCTGGTCAGCCACCTGGGCACCAACTGTCAGTTTCTCTCAGGCTTTACAATATCCCTGAAGACTACATATTCTGTTCCCCTGTATCCTCTGCGCACAACAGTATCAAAATAAGTCATCCTAATTCCATCCAACTTTATATCCATTCATCTTCTTCAAACCATTCACTCATCCACCCATTCTAAACAGTCTGCCTATCAACATCAATTAGACGCTCTACATTCAACTTTTAAACAATCTACTCTGTCTCAGGCTGGCTCTCTTAAGACTAGCCAGTTAAATTGATTACACCTGTATCTGTATCCACTACTCTCAGTAGAGAGCTGTCTCTCCATTCTACAAGAATATAAGGCACATTCCATCCAACATTCTATCCATTCATTTTCTTCAGACCATTCACTCATCCACCCATTAAACTGTCTATCAACATTTATTAAACAACCTGTCTATCAACATCCATTAAACTCTCTGTCTATCAACATTAATTAGACTATCTACATTCAACTTTTAAATTATTTACTCTGTCTCAGGCTTTAAGAGTACACTGTGGCTCTCTTAAGACTAGCCAGTTAAATTGATTACACCTGTATCAACTACTCTCAGATAGCTGTATCAGTGTCTCTCTTAACAAGAATATAAGGCACATTCCATCCAACCTTCTATCCATTCATCTTCTTCAGACCATTCACTCATCCACCCATTAAACTGTCAATCAATATCTATTAAACAATCTGCCTATCAACATCCATTAAACATTCTGTCTATCAACATTAATTAGACTATCTACATACAACTTTTAAAGTATTTACTGTGGGTCCCTCTCAAGCAGCGTTTATATGTCCTCCCTCGCTCCTCGATCCTCAATGATCTACATAAAGAAAGATAGAAGAAGGGCTAGACTATCCCATTGTTGCCGCTCCATCATTCTTTATGTACTGTAGATCAGTGAGGAGCGAGAGAGGACGCGTAAACGCTATATGAGAGGCACCTTCTGTCTCAGGCTTTAAGCATACAATCTCATTAAGACTACATATCCTGTTTCCTCTGTCCAAAACTGTTTCAAAATAAAAGTCCTCACTGCAATAATACACTATTAAATCATTTAACCATTGAAACTACTCAACTATTTAACTGTTCAACCATTCCAACTGTCAGTTATCATCAACTATGCCTCCAGTCAACTATATGAAACCTCCATGTACCTAGCAACCAACATAGCAACCATTGAAATTAAGCGTTTATGACCGTTTCCATAGCAACCAACATGATTGTACTGCAGTAACTTCTTGTTTCCTGATAGTGGCCACCATGGATACCCTAGCAACAAATGTTTCAAAATAAAAGTCCTCACTAGCAAGTTAGCTAGTTACCATGGTTAGCATAGTTAGCATTGTTAGCATAGTTAGCATTTTTAACATAACTGCTAGAAATGATTAGCTAAGTTAGCTAATCAACCTGGTTAGCATTGTTAGCAATTTTAGCATTGTTAGCATTTTTAGCATTATTGCTAGAAATCATCAGTTAAGTAAGCTAAACAACCTGGTTAGCCTTGTTACCATAGTTAGCATTGCTAGCATAGTTAGCATTTTTAACATAACTGCTAGAAATCATTAGCTAAGTTAGCTAATCAACCTGGTTAGCACTGTGAGCATAGTTAGCATAGTTAACATTTTTACCATAACTGCATGAAATCAGTAGCTAAGTTAACAATCAACCTGTTTATCATAGTTACCATAGTTATCATTTTAACAGGAATAGAAATCATAAGTTAAGTTAGAAGTGGAATGTTTCAGCTTTAAACTGTCTACCTTCACACTATCAACTCTCTGTAAACTATGCAACCACCATGTTTACCCTAGCTACACCTTTGTAACCATATCTACATTATCTATCTATTTTTGCATTTTCATGCACTGGTAATTCCTTGGAATTGCATTTCTAGTTATTACAGTGCATGAAAATGCACTGTACTGTTCTTCCTCGGTCTTCTTCTTCTTCTTATTATTCTTCTTCTAACGCACGCAATTCAGCTTCAACCGCTTAACGTAGAAACTCCATTCAAATTTTGACGCGTAGGTCTTACTTACGCGATGTGGGCTTTGTATTTTTCAACTTTGTAACTTTTATACTTTTTAAACTATTAGTTAAAAACTATAACAATTTCCCCCATAGACTTAACATGGCTCATTATGACATCACGGCAGCAATTAGAATGTTACCCCAGCTGGTCAGCCACCTGGGCACCAACTGTCAGTTTCTCTCAGGCTTTACAATCTCTCTGAAGACTTTCTGTTCCCCTGTATCCTCTGCGCACAACAGTATCAAAATAAGTCCTCCTAATTCCATTCAACTTTATATCCATTCATCTTCTTCAAACCATTCACTCATCCACCCATTCTAAACAGTCTGCCTATCAACATCAATTAGACGCTCTACATTCAACTTTTAAACAATCTACTCTGTCTCAGGCTGGCTCTCTTAAGACTAGCCAGTTAAATTGATTACACCTGTATCTGTATCCACTACTCTCAGTAGAGAGCTGTGTCTCTCCATTCTACAAGAATATAAGGCACATTCCATCCAACATTCTATCCATTCATCTTCTTCAGACCATTCACTCATCCACTCATTAAACTGTCTATCAACATCTATTAAACAATCTGTCTATCAACATCCATTAAACTCTCTGTCTATCAACATTAATTAGACTATCTACATTCAACTTTTAAATTATTTACTCTGTCTCAGGCTTTAAGAGTAGGCCTACTCTGGCTCTCTTAAGACTAGCCAGTTAAATTGATTACACCTGTATCAACTACTCTCAGAGAGCTGTATCAGTGTCTCTCTTAACAAGAATATAAGGCACATTCCATCCAACCTTCTATCCATTCATCTTCTTCAGACCATTCACTCATCCACCCATTAAACTGTCAATCAATATCTATTAAACAATCTGCCTATCAACATCCATTAAACATTCTGTCTATCAACATTAATTAGACTATCTACATACAACTTTTAAAGTATTTACTGTGGGTCCCTCTCAAGCAGCGTTTATATGTCCTCCCTCGCTCCCCGATCCTCAATGATCTACATAAAGAAAGATAGAAGAAGGGCTAGACTATCCCATTGTTGCCGCTCCATCATTCTTTATGTAGATCAGTGAGGAGCGAGAGAGGACGCGTAAACGCTATATGAGAGGCACCTTCTGTCTCAGGCTTTAAGCATACAATCTCATTAAGACTACAGATCCTGTTTCACTACGTCCTCTGTCCACAACTGTTTCAAAATAAAGGTCCTCACTGCAATAATACACTATTAAATCATTTAACCATTGAAACTACTCAACTATTGAACTGTTCAACCATTCCAACTGTCAGTTATCATCCACTATGCCTCCAGTCAACTACATGAAACCTCCATGTACCTAGCAACCAACATAGCAACCATTAAAATTAAGTGTTTATGGCCGTTTCCATAGCAACCAACATGATTATACCGCAGTAACTTCTTGTTTCCTGATAGTGGCCACCATGGATACCCTAGCAACAAATGTTTCAAAATAAAAGTCCTCAATAGCAAGTTAGCTAGTTAGCATGGTTAGCATAGTTAGCATTGTTAGCATAGTTAGCATTTTTAGTATAACTGCAAAAAATCATCAACTAAGTTAGCTAATCAACCTGGTTAGCATTGTTAGCAAATTTAGCATTGTTAGCATAGTTAGCATTTTTAGCATTACTGCTAGAAATCATCGGTTAAGTTAGCTAATCAACCTGGTTAACATTGTTAGTAAAGTTAGCATTGCTAGCATAATAAGCATTTTTAGCGTAACTGCTAGAAATCATTAGCTAAGCTAGCTAATCAACATTTTAACATGAATAGAAATCATTAGTTAAGTTAGAACTGGAACGTTTCATCTTTAAAACGTCTACCTTCACACTATCAACTCTCTGTAAACTATGCAACTACCATGTTTACCCTAGCTACACCTTATCTACCATATCTACATTATCTATCTATTTCTGCATTTTCATGCACTGGTAATTCCTTGGAATTGCATTTCTAGTTATTATTCTTCTTCTAACGCACGCAATTCAGCTTCAACCGTTTAACGTAGAAACTTCATTCAAACGTTGTTGCGTAGGTCTTGCTTATGCCATGCCTGCTTTGTATTTTTCAACTTTGTAACTTTTATACTTTTTAAACTATTAGTTAAAAACTATTACAATTCCCCCCATAGACTTAACATTGCTCATTATGACATCACGGCAGCAATTAGAATCTTAGGCCAGGTGGCCGGCCACCTGGGCGCCAACTGTCAGTTTCTCTGGCTTTAAGCATACAGTCTCTCAGAAGACTACATATCCTGTTAACTGTTTCCTCTGTCCACAACTGTTTCAAAATAAAAGTCCTCACTGCAATAATACACTATTAAATCATTTAACCATTGAAACTACTCAACTATTGAACTGTTCAACCATTCCAACTGTCAGTTATCATCCACTATGCCTCCAGTCAACTACATGAAACCTCCATGTACCTAGCAACCAACATAGCAACCATTAAAATTAAGCGTTTATGACCGTTTCCATAGCAACCAACATGATTATACTGCAGTAACTTCTTGTTTCCTGATAGTGGCCACCATGGATACCCTAGCAACAAATGTTTCAAAATAAAAGTCCTCACTAGCAAGTTAGCTAGTGAACATGGTTAGCATAGTTAGCATTGTTAGCATAGTTAACATTTTTAGCATAACTGCAAAAAATCATCAACTAAGTTAGCTAATCAACCTGGTTAGCATTGTTAGCAAATTTAGCATTGTTAGCATAGTTAGCATTTTTAGCACTGCTGCTAGAAATCATTGGTTAAGTTAGCTAATCAACCTGGTTAGCATTGTTAGTAAAGTTAGCATTGCTAGCATAATTAGCATTTTTAGCGTAACTGCTAGAAATCATTAGCTAAGTTAGCTAATCAACATTTTAACATGAATAGAAATCATTAGTTAAGTTAGAACTGGAATGTTTCATCTTTAAACAGTCTACCTTCACACTATCAACTCTCTGTAAACTATGCAACCACCATGTTTACCCTAGCTACACCTTAGTAACCATATCTACATTATCTATCTTTTTCTGCATTTTCATGCACTGGTAATTCCTTGGAATTGCATTTCTAGTTATTAAACTTCTTCTTCTAACGCTCGCAATTCAGCTTCAACCGTTTAACGTAGAAACTTCATTCAAACTTTGTTGCGTAGGTCTTGCTTATGCCATATGTGCTTTATATTTTTCAACTTTGTAACTTTTATACTTTTTAAACTATTAGTTAAAAACTATCACCATTTCCCCCATAGACTTAACATTGCTCATTATGACATCACGGCAGCAATTAGAATGTTACCCCAGCTGGTCAGCCACCTGGGCACCAACTGTCAGTTTCTCTCAGGCTCCTCTCTGAAGACTACATATTCTGTTCCCCTGTATCCTCTGCGCACAACAGTATCAAAATAAGTCCTCCTAATTCCATCCAACTTTATATCCATTCATCTTCTTCAAACCATTCACTCATCCACCCATTCTAAACAGTCTGCCTATCAACAACATCAATTAGACGCTCTACATTGAACTTTTAAACAATCTACTCTGTCTCAGGCTGGCTCTCTTAAGACTAGCCAGTTAAATTGATTACACCTGTATCTGTATCCACTACTCTCAGTAGAGAGCTGTGTCTCTCCATTCTACAAGAATATAAGGCACATTCCATCCAACATTCTATCCATTCATCTTCTTCAGACCATTCACTCATCCACCCATTAAACTGTCTATCAACATCTATTAAACAATCTGTCTATCAACATCCATTAAACTTTAAATTAAACATTAATTAGACTATCTACATTCAACTTTTAAATTATTTACTCTGTCTCAGGCTTTAAGAGTACTCTGGCACTCTTAAGACTAGCCAGTTAAATTGATTACACCTGTGTCAACTACTCTCAGAGAGCTGTATCAGTGTCTCTCTTAACAAGAATATAAGGCACATTCCATCCAACCTTCTATCCACTCATCTTCTTCAGACCATTCACTCATCCACCCATTAAACTGTCAATCAATATCTATTAAACAATCTGCCTATCAACATCCATTAAACATTCTGTCTATCAACATTAATTAGACTATCTACATACAACTTTTAAAGTATTTACTGTGGGTCCCTCTCAAGCAGCGTTTATATGTCCTCCCTCGCTCCTCGATCCTCAATGATCTACATAAAGAAAGATAGAAGAAGGGCTAGACTATCCCATTGTTGCCGCTCCATCATTCTTTATGTAGATCAGTGAGGAGCGAGAGAGGACGCGTAAACGCTATGAGAGGCACCTTCTGTCTCAGGCTTTAAGCATACAATCTCATTAAGACTACAGATCCTGTTTCACTACTTCCTCTGTCTACAACTGTTTCAAAATAAAGGTCCTCACTGCAATTATACACTATTAACCCTCTAACCGCCCAAGGCGCCGTACGGCGACAAGCAACATCACTGATTAAAACAGACGGTAGATCCGAGTAGGGTGACAAATCGCCTTTGTACTCTCCACCACTAGTTGGCAGACATCCAGAGCTTCGATTCAAGCCCAAATTCGAGTAAAAAAGTTTTCAGGAAGTGCCTGTATTACTCGCGAGAAACAAAAAAAAAAGACGCATTTCCTGTTTATAACGCGGAAGTGAAATGCGCGATCGCTATGCACAAATTGAAGCAGAAAAACGGCAAATGTTAAAAAACAAAGTCGTGTGTTATGAAGTCTTGGGTCTGCCATTCACCTACTCTGATTCTGAAGGAGAATATCTGCCTTTTGGAGATTATGATCGGTCGTTCATTGGCAGTGACAGTCAAGATGCGTCTGTGAATGGAGGTGGGTCTTTGCGTGTGTACGTCAATGTTTACCTGCAGCAATGTTGACCAAAGGGTTCAAATAAGCATGGTGTGCTTGGTGCCAGTGATAATCATGAAGATAGTGTCTGTAATTGTCATGGTACAGACAGCAGGTCTAGTAAAAATAGGGCTCTGAAGAACTACAAAGTCATCCGCGATAGGAACTGATTTGACCAGGCTACTTTATTATATAGTAACATAGGGATTGTGGTAATACTAATAGTTTACTATTGTTGGTTTACATGTGGCTGTGGTCCAGTTTGTTTGTTATGTCGGAGAAATTACAAAAATCAAAGTAAAACTGCTCAAATGTGTTCAACAATCAGTATTTTGAAATGTGCATAATTTGACGCTATTGCCATCCTGTGACGTCATAATATGCAAATTAGATGAGTAAATTTACTCCCTTTATAAACTTTAGTTCATACTCAATGATTTTCACATTTACAGTAGGACTTTATCTCTGACCACTTTCAAGCCATGGCCTTTTGAATTTTTTTATGCAAAAATCCAAAAAACCCGGGCGGTTAGAGGGTTAAATCATTTAACCATTGAAACTACTCAACTATTGAAATGTTCAACCATTCCAACTGTCAGTTATCATCAACTATGCCTCCAGTCAACTACATGAAACCTCCATGTACCTAGCAACCAACATAGCAACCATTAAAATTAAGTGTTTATAACCGTTTCCATAGCAACCAACATGATTATACTGCAGTAACTTCTTGTTTCCTGATAGTGGCCACCATGGATACCCTAGCAACAAATGTTTCAAAATAAAAGTCCTCACTAGCAAGTTAGCTAGTTAGCATAGTTAACATTGTTAACATAGTTAGCATTTTTAGCATAACTGCAAAAAATCATCAACTAAGTTAGCTAATCAACCTGGTTAGCATTGTCAGCAAATTTAGCATTGTTAGCATAGTTAGCATTTTTAACATTACTGCTAGAAATCATCGATAAGTTAGCTAATCAACCTGGTTAGCATTGTTAGTAAAGTTAGCATTGCTAGCATAATTAGCATTTTTAGCTTAACTGCTAGAAATCATTAGCTAAGTTAGCTAATCAACATTTTAACATGAATAGAAATCATTAGTTAAGTTAGAACTGGAATGTTTCATCTTTAAACTGTCTACCTTCACACTATCAACTCTCTGTAAACTATGCAACCACCATGTTTACCCTAGCTACACCTTAGTAACCATATCTACATTATCTATCTTTTTTAGCATTTTCATGCACTGGTAATTCCTTGGAATTGCATTTCTAGTTCTTATTATTCTTCTTCTAACGTGTTTAATGCAGCTTCAACCGTTTAACGTAGAAACTTCATTCAAACGTTGTTGCGTAGGTCTTATTTAGGACATGTGTGCTTTATATGTTTCAACTTTGTAACTTTTATACTTTTTAAACTGTAAATTAAAAACTATTAAACATTTCCCCATAGACTTAACATTGCTCATTATGACATCACGGCAGCAATTAGAATGTTACGCCAGGTGGCCAGTCCAGGTGCAGCAGCTCTCTCTCTCTCTCAGGCTACATACACTGGCTCTCTTAAGACTAGCCAGTTAAATTGATTACACCTGTATCTGTATCCACTACTCTCAGTAGAGAGCTGTGTCTCTCCAGTCTACAAGAATATAAGGCACATTCCATCCAACTTTCTATCCATTCATCTTCTTCAGACCATTCACTCATCCACCCATTAAACTGTCTATCAACATCTATTAAACAATCTGCCTATCAACATCCATTAAACTCTCTGTCTATCAACATTAATTAGACTATCTACATTCAACTTTTAAATGATTTACTCTGTCTCAGGCTTTAAGCACACTCTCTCTAAAGACTAGCCAGTTAAATTGATTACACCTTTATCAACTACTCTCAGAGAGCTGTATCAGTGTCTCTCTTAACAAGAATATAAGGCACATTCCATCCAACCTTCTATCCATTCATCTTCTTCAGACCATTCACTCATCCACCCATTAAACTG
This sequence comes from Sardina pilchardus, assembly GCF_963854185.1. Lineage (NCBI taxonomy): Eukaryota > Metazoa > Chordata > Actinopteri > Clupeiformes > Clupeidae > Sardina > Sardina pilchardus. Next base: position 14,901,771 of record NC_084998.1, read on the forward strand.
TCAATCAATATCTATTAAACAATCTGCCTATCAACATCCATTAAACATTCTGTCTATCAACATTAATTAGACTATCTACATACAACTTTCAAAGTATTTACTGTGGGTGCCTCTCAAGCAGCGTTTATATGTCCTCCCTCGCTCCTCGATCCTCAATGATCTACATAAAGAAAGATAGAAGAAGGGCTAGACTATCCCATTGTTGCCGCTCCATCATTCTTTATGTAGATCAGTGAGGATCGAGGAGCGAGAGAGGACGCGTAAACGCTATATGAGAGGCACCTTCTGTCTCAGGCTTTAAGCATACAATCTCGTTTAGACTACAGATTCTGTTTCACTACTTCCTCTGTCCACAACTGTTTCAAAATAAAGGTCCTCACTGCAATAATACACTATTAAATCATTTAACCATTGTAACTACTCAACTATTTAACTGTTCAACCATTCCAACTGTCAGTTATCAACTATGCCTCCAGTCAACTACACGAAACCTCCATGTACCTAGCAATCAACATACCAACCATTAAAATTAAGCGTTTATGACCGTTTCCATAGCAACCAACATGATTATGCTGCAGTAACTTCTTGCTTCCTGATAGTGGCCACCATGGATACCCTAGCAACAAATGTTTCAAAATAAAAGTCTTCACTAGCAAGTTAGCTAGTTAGCATGGTTAGCATAGTTAACATTGTTAGCATAGTTAGCATTTTTAGCATAACTGCAAAAAACATCTAACTAAGTTAGCTAATCAACCTGGTTAGCATTGTTAGCAATTTTAGCATAGTTAGCATTTTTAGCATTATTGCTAGAAATCATCAGTTAAGTTAGCTAATCAACCTGGTTAGCATTGTTAGTTTAAGTTAGCATTGTTACCATAGTTAGCATTGCTAGCATAGTTAGTATTTTTAGCATAACTGCTAGAAATCATTAGCTAAGTTAGCTAATCAACCTGGTTAACACTGTGAGCATAGTTAGCATAGTTAACATTTTTACCATTACTGCATGAAATCAGTAGCTAAGTTAACCAATCAACCTGGTTATCATTGTTACCATAGTTAACATTTTAACATGAATAGAAATCAGCAAATCAAAATGTTTCAGCTTTAAACTGTCTACCTTCACACTATCAACTCTCTGTAAACTATGCAACCACCATATTTACCCTAGCTACACCTTAGTAACCATATCTACATTATCTATCTATTTTTGCATTTCATGCACTGGTAATTCCTTGGAATTGCATTTCTAGTTGGAATATGTGACCCTGTAAAGCGGAACCAGTCGTTTCGGTAAAATTTAGTAAATTAAGTTATTGTGCTCACGTGAACGGCCATAAACTAAGCTTTCCAACGATATGTATATCGAGGGTATTACACAAACTATCGCTAAGATAACCGCATCCAAAGTTGACATGGTTCTCCTGTCATGATATGCCAGAAGAGGAGAAATCACCTGTTTAAGCGGCGCGTGCACAACGGGAATGACAGCAAATGTGTTGAATCTTCGCCGGGTTTAACAGTCAAAACGTAGGTTTTTCAGTGAAATGCGTTCACGATATGAAACTGTAGACTGTATACAGCCGAATTATGCGAAAACGTGAAATTCAACATTTTAACCCGGAAGTTTGTTATTGTTGATTTTCTCAAAATAACGATGTGCGCAAAACGACTGATTTCGCTGTGAATGGTCACATATAGTGTACAGTTAAAGACAGTTAATGTTAGGGATGTCCCAATAACCATTTTTTCAAAACATGTACGGGTATTTACATTTGTATACTTGCCGATACCGAGTATCAATATTACAGATATTTCTAAAAGTAACCATAGGCTCCCAGAAAAGATGACAGAAGACAGAGAATAGATTAGAGGACCGCTTTTATGTTCTTCTCTGCTTGTTTTAACAAGTCTAAAATAAATAGCAAATGAGTGAAATAATACATTATAAATTATAGAAAAAATTATATAAATTATATATTTTTTTCTGTGCAAACAAAAATCCAACACTGGTACTGTCTTCATAACTGACAAAATATCAATAGCACCTGTTGTACAGTCAACACTGAACCAAAGAATATATCAATGAAACTATCTGACACCTTCTCCTGCTTTGAATTAAACACAATGTCAGTGTATTGTGTATATTGTGTATGTCTCAATTAAACTACTGCATATTTAAATTAAACAACATTGGAATTAAACTATTTGGCACAGGGACACAGTTTACATATTTCAATTAGACAAACATTTCAGTCAGCATACAATGTGATCTGAAATAGCCTAAGTACTTTTTGGGAGAATGAGAGGCAAATTATTTTTGATAAACAAAATAATCTCTGCATGATCAACTGTGAATCTGTTTCTGCTGTCATTCACAATATGTGACCCTGAGCAAAACAGCCTTTCACTGTCAACACTACTGCATAGTGCTGGGAGGTATCTGGACTAGGGCTGGGATAAACGATTATTTTTTAAACGATTAATCTAGCGATTATTTTTCCGATGCATCGATTAATCTAGCGATTCATTTTTTCAGTTCGATTCGATTTCGATTCGATTCGATTATCGATTATCTCCCCACTAATTGACTAATTGCAATATATACATGTTGATTTACATATCTGAATGAAATAAAACATTGCAATGTATGTTTATTGCTCTTAAAATTCCAAAATGAAAGACTATGCAAGTGCAAAGTAGGCCTAATGCATTCTAAGTCAGAGGTAGCATTCAATAAAACCTTGAAGCCTTGAAAACACTGGGAGTGTTGTCAAATTGAAGGGGACAAGATCCCAACTGTCATCAATAAAAGTTAAGTAGGCTTATTTTAAGTCTTTGGGACTTTGAGGCCATAGGGCCCACCTACACATATGTATACCCCCATCAAATCATCATTATGATAATCATTATTATAATTATTATTATGCTGCATTAAGTGTACTTTCACTTCAAAGCAGTCAATGTTTTAAATGCTAACATTGTTCACAAAAAGTTTGTGAAAAAATCAGAGACCTGCTTTAGTAATGTAAGATACAGTATAATTACAATAGCTTTTGCATGGTTGCATGATAAATACAGTACTTCTGAAAACAACAGCAATAATATGGGTGCTATTGTTTTGGGATGTTTCCCTCATGCAAGCATCAAACTCTGGTAGGCAAATGGAGACAAAATTGACATGCTTTTTAATGAAATTCCATTTGAATCTCTGAAGGTAAGGATTCAGGAAACACGTACCAACTTTAGTCTATGTATTACGGCCGAGCAGATAGGCGTAAATCACTGATCTAGAGGTTTTTAGATGAAAGACTAAGGTTACAATCTTTTGACCATATTCAAATTTGACTGAACTATACTCTGCTCTGTATCAAGAATCCACGTTGTTCTATTAAATGTCGTTAAATAATTAAACAGCAGGTTGAACGGAACTTGCCACCAACGTTATCGATTAGTTTCAGTTTCTGTCGCGCAAACACACACATGCATGCATTCAATGAACGCTCATACCAACACTTAATTGTGTTGCTGTATGTGTATTCACATCGAATTAGCAAGTATTTCCTCCTGATTGCTGAAACTTTTGTTTTCTTTTTCTGTCGGGCCGCGGTTGCTTCATCAATTGCGCAGCAAATTATCAGGTGAAGCACCGAGCGAGCCTAAGTTCACTCCACGCCTCACAGACCAGCAGTCTCTCTATATTGCGGACCGGTGCAGCTCCGTCCGCGGCGGCGCGGCCCATAGTTAGAGAAACGCAGTAGAGGAACGAGTGCGTGCTGCAGTGCCTTGCACTTTTGAAATTATGAGGAGTCACTCACGTTGCCGCCAACGTTGTTTTGATTTTGACGACGTGTCGATTCGCATATTTTGAACCGACGTATTTTTTGCGTCGAACTAATCGGTTAAGTCGATGCGTTGTCCCAGCCCTAATCTGGACGCCATTTTGGACAGAGGAGGGAACCACACTTTGTTAACTACCCAATATTGTAGTGGTTTGTCTGAGAAATTGTGGTCTCCCCTAGGCATGACTCTAATGGGGCTTTTCCACGGCATGGTATCAGCTCAACTCGACTCTACCAAAGTCCTTTTAAGGCAAGTCACGTAACTCGGCAGCCATATTGGCCATGGGGTCGGGCAGCGAGTTTGACCGTAACAAGACTAGCCCCTATCTAAATGAATGGGGAGAGAGCTGGATGTCAATGTTCAGAGGTGTAAGGGACATACAAATCACATGTTTGAAATCACGATGAAAATCAGACTAAAATCGCTGAAAAGGTTTGGTGGTTTTGTATCAAATTAACGCTTAAAAAGCCTTTTTCTTACTGGTAATCTTGGACTGCGCATGCGTGACCGTCAAGGATCGGCAAAATGATTGGAGCAACGGCACTGGAAGAGGCGGGACATGTGCAAACCGGTGTAAACACCCGCCATCTTTGCGTTACGAAGTTATCCCATGCATTTCAATGGGCGATTTTGCCAGTGCAGTGTCTCCTCATATATAAGTGTCTCTGACTCTACTCCATATTGGTACCATGTGTTCGTTTTTCCACTGCAGTAAAGTACCCCCATCAGCTTGCCGATTGCCATAGCAACGCTGAAGAAAACAACTATAATGGCCGGGTTTCCCAGAATCGTTAAGAAGCTCTTAAGTGCTAAGAACTTCTTAGGAGCGTTGTAAGAATGTTCTAAGAACGCTCCTAAGAAGTTCTTAGCACTTAAGAGCTTCTTAACGATTCTGGGAAACCCGGCCAATGTCATTAACGTCACCTTTTGATACCGGTGTTGTGTGCCTTCTGGTTTTTCCACCTACTGGTTTCCGAGCTGTTTACGAGGCTGCCCAGATGTCATGTATACCTATCAACAGCAACTGACGGCTACCGAAGTCGACAGATTTGCTACATATTCATACACATTTTACTGGCCTTTGCGGTTACATGTCGGCAGTCCGACATCCTGCCAGTCCGACATCCCTTTCGTCCGACATGCCGCTATTCAGACATGGTGTTATTCCGACATGCTGCCAATCCGACACATTTTAGTACCCCCATTCCGACAGTTTACAAATCCTATTTTTTTCCACGTCAATTTAACGGACCCTATGAGCCCGACGGACGCAAAGTGCGTCGAAAAACACACCCATTCTTCTCTGTTACATTGCTCCGCGATTATTAGTCACAGCGAGATGAGACCTATATTGCATGAAAGAGCTCAGAACCGGGGCTTTCCAACGAGACTAGACACGTGTCTGTACGATCAAGTATGAAAATAAAAATAAAATCATGAATTTAAATGAAAGTATCAGTCTATATTGCTCTGCGTTCACCCATGCAGCCACTGCTCTCGCTTGAATTACTCCGGGACCAGGCATCGCACAGACATAACACGCATATCAAATGAAAGAGGAGAAACAGAGCTTTCCATTGATACCAAACACATCGATCCTTTTGTGTTATAGAAACAGACGAAGTGACAAACAAATAAGAATCATATAGCTTCGGCTACCGCTACTTTCGTTTGATTTAGGCTACTCGTGAAACCGTGGTTAAAAAGATACGGCTTGCATGTCAGATAAAAGAGGAGAGCTAGAGCTATCCACAAATATCAAATACAACCTTCTAGGCCATAAAACAGACGAAGTGACAGCAAAATAATAACTTAATTTAGCCCCACTTAGTCCGCGAATAATGAGAAGAAAACTTGCCATGTCTATAGAACTGCTTTCACTTCCCCGAGTCGTGCACGCAACAGACACATAACCATATCAAGAAGTCTTCACAATGACATTTTAAATGTGAATCTTTATTATTTTACACAATTGGATATAGTTATGACATTAATAGCCTATTAATGACCTCATGTCGGAATGGCACGTTGTTTGAAAAAAAAGTTAAATACCGCCACTGCGACCATGAAAAAAAAAAATGTCGGACTGGTGGGACTTTTTCCTATAAAGAGACATGCCTCCACTACGACAATTGGACGTCAATGTCGGAGTGCTGGTATGTCGGAATGAACGGCGGTAGCCGGCCTTTGCATGTCACACCTCAATAAAAACTGTGTTGAACTGAATTGAACATTTGAGCGCTATATTACTGTATATTCTCCAGCGGGAAAAAAATGTTTTTTCAAAGTAGTCAAGTTGCATTGATTTGTGTCGTGCTGGATTCGAACCCTCCTCAGCAAAACCAGCGGCATAGTAGTCTGAATTGCTCCCGACTATGCCATCCTTCGACACAACTTTCTAGGATATAACTTGTCTTTCTCTCAGTAGATAATGAATCACCGTTTATCCCAACCTTCCCAAAACAACTGGTTACCTTGATTTAGGCTTTAAAACAGATCTGTATCATGCACTCTACCTTCTGTTACACTTTTGCGCTATCCATGTGTCAGGATTGGTCATAAATTCTAACAGGCAGCGCACGGATTCGGAGACAATGGGTCTAAAACAACTGGTTACCCTGGCCTGGAAACGCATGATCTCGCTTTCAAACAGATGGGCTGCAATATGTTCCTTAGATTCATTTTACGAATATCGTCGGTCTGCGGAAACATAAATAGGCGTTTCTATCTAAAGCCTACCTTACATTGCCAGACTTTGCAAAGATTTGGAAAAGATTTTTGAAAAACTACAGTCTCAGACCCTCTCACATCTAAAGACAATTCATTGAGGTTTTAGTCACAGTCTAGTCACAGGCCAGTCTCAGATTAGGATTTTGCAAAGACTGTGGGTCACTATTGTAAGAGGGTGCAAAAACAGTCCCAAACGCGCTACACAAACACATCGGACGTTCTCCCTTTACATGCGTGAAGAACAATGGATCAGTAGCCATGTGGAGTTAAATGATAATGTTATTAGGAAATTCACCACATTAAATCTGACTCCATAAGACATATTGTACCTCTAATACATTACCAAATAACTAATGATGTTAACTATGGCAGAGATTGGAATGGCACACTAAACTTGTAGAGATATGCAAACTGAGCGAGGAGAATTAACCATTTATTAGGCCTTGAGCCTTAGGTAAGAGTAAAAATATCAGTAATTTTCCTTGAACAAAGGAACAGAGGAGAAAATGAACTTAACCTCAAAACAAACAATAAACTTGGACTTAAACCTTAACAAGTTACCAAGTTAAAATGCTACATACACCAGATAAAACAATATATCAAATAATGAAAATAACAAACCCCATAAAGAAATCAAAAGATAGATAGATAGAGAGAGAGAGAAAAGGCAGGGAGAGAGAGAGAGAGAGAGAGAGAGAGAGAGAGAGAGAGAGGGGCAGAGAGGTCAGTGTGACCTCTTGCCTAGACCAGAGCAGAGCAGGAAGAGAGAGCTCTTGCCCAAAGCTGAGAAAGTGAGAGAAGAGAGCATCACTGCAAGAGTTTCTTCTTGTCATTCATCCAGCCACCCCCAGCTCAGCAGGGCTTCTTTACCTGAAAGTGGGTGTGGCGTCTAAAACTCTATACTGTATTTCTTAGTCTATAACCATGTACAAATATATTAGATTGCAATGAAACTGTGATTAGGCTGTTGCCCACATTACAAGTATTAATTCAAGACCAAACATGGATGTATTATCATTTGTCATGAAACAGATACATTTCAGTTCTCAACATTGGTCCTGAGATATGTGGAGAGGGGAAATGTAGGTGTGTCCGAGGGCCTTTAAACAAATGGCCGGCCACACACACAATAGGGACAGTTCAAATGCAAATAGATCACCTGGACACAAAGGAGTCTAGCTGTGAGGTCGTCTCCCCCATTCTGAACTTTAGAGGATGGAAAATTACCAGCTTTACAGTCGCCCAGTTGACACTGTGAAGTCATTATCTCATAAGTGTCAAAAATGAAAGCTGGCCATCCATATTCACATATTTGTCCATAGTGTCCAAAGGAATCTCTCAGAGTAGTTTTGACATTAGTTGACCGAGCTTCTCCGGTCCGAAACAAGTTCTCAGGATCAGGTGAGCATTGATGCAGCGTGGAACATTCTTGTCCTCTTTGTGTAAAGGCAATCTGGAGTTGAGCAGAATCGTGAGAGTATCGTCTGTCTGCTGTAACATTAGAATATCAATAGTCTTTTGTTTTCCGATGAGTTGGGCATGTGTATAGGGAAAAAACGGGAAAGAGAGAAAGAGCAAAACAAACAAACCAATATACAAATTTCAAAATAAATGGAATTAAACACATTCTGGTGTATCTCAAATTGAAAAAAATGTTTCATAAGATAAATCATCTTTGTTACTGGCATTATTTGCACACTGAATACAAATTTATCAAGGAAATTAAATCAAATAATCAAAGAATGTATATAAAATGATAGTGGTTAAAAGGAAGGCAAATTAGTTCATCCCAGCAGTTAAATTCTTCAATTTGAATCATTAATAGAACATTTACTTGTGTGTGTATGTGCTTTATCACTTCTGGACATTCAACAATAGACTTAACATTTAGTTGGTATAAGAATGTTGGCATGATGTGTCTGCCACACAGTCAGCTGCACATGGGCCTCCTTTTGGCAGAGACATATACAGACATTCAAATTTTAGGTGGTAGTCATACTAAGCAACAATCTACAACATTGCATTTCCCATTTTTTTTTTTTATATATATACATAGATATGGGCATTATTTGTTAGTCACGAGAGATCCAACCTAACATTCATTCAGTAGATACTCTTTGGTTCAGTGACCGTTCATTTGGTTTAACCGGTGAGTATAAAGAAAAACAAAAAGTGTGAAGAATAACCATGCTACTAGCATCTGCACAGTTAAATGCTTTCAAGCATCAACACTTACAGAGTCTACACACTCACTATACATGAGCATACAACAAGCTAGCAAATACCATTATCTTCAAAGTAAATTAAAACACTGTCTGAATATCTGACTAACAAATTTCCCATCAGAGCACCTTGGGAGAACAATGCTACAGGTTGTTGCATGGAATTATCTGTGCTATTATTAGTATAGGTTAATGTTATCATGTTCAGTTTAAAAAATATAAATTCTGTCTTACCATGGTCTTGAATGGTTAGTCTGCATCATTACATTGTCCTTCAGTGAAAGCACACACACACACGGCAATTTTGCGCCTTAACACCTAGAACAATGGATGGGTCCAGAGGCATGGGGGTTGTTAGGAGAAGCAAAGGTGTTAGATGATTGGACTCTGCGTTGGCGGTGTTTTCGAAAGCCTGTTGACCAACATGTCTGCATCTCATGTTCTGATTTTCCACATGAGTTGCAGACAATGCTTGGGTCGTTTGCGTCCATGTGTTGGATAGCCTCCTTTTCGCAGTCTGTTTGCGCTGTTCCAGTGGTGTTAGAAGAGACGTCGTTGCTTGAGTCGGCTGTGAACGACAATTCTGACGAAGCAACATATTCTGACATCGCTTTGTTGGGGATAGCCACATATCTCGCATCAGAGAAAGGTTTGAATGACTGCGCGGTGTTCAATAATGAATAAATGCAAATAATGAGAAGTAACAAGATAACACCGTCCATCATTGCATGTTTTTTTGTTTGTAACGCATGTATTTCAATGAAAAATCGCCAGTTGCATATCTCTATCCCACTAGAGTAAGAAGTAATGCCTTCAGTTTCAACAATTTCAGCCATTCTCTGTCTTAATGTATTAAACAAAGAAATATTATCACGTGACTACATCTGTCCATGTTCGTATTTCCGTATAACGGAGAGAGCAAAGTTTCTGAATCTTTAGGTGAGTTGATAGCGAAAATAATGCGTAGGCCTATGCGTGTGCTTTCTGCTACACGTCTTTAAGAAGTTTTTCTACTCACCAAATTTCAGAAATATAGGTACATCCCGTCATAACGATCACGTCGGGGTCACCACTTGTAAGAGGGTGCAAAAACAGTCCCAAACGCGCTACACAAACACATCGGACGTTCTCCCTTTACATGCGTGAAGAACAATGGATCAGTAGCCATGTGGAGTTAAATGATAATGTTATTAGGAAATTCACCACATTAAATCTGACTCCATAAGACATATTGTACCTCTAATACATTACCAAATAACTAATGATGTTAACTATGGCAGAGATTGGAATGGCACACTAAACTTGTAGAGATATGCAAACTGAGCGAGGAGAATTAACCATTTATTAGGCCTTGAGCCTTAGGTAAGAGTAAAAATATCAGTAATTTTCCTTGAACAAAGGAACAGAGGAGAAAATGAACTTAACCTCAAAACAAACAATAAACTTGGACTTAAACCTTAACAAGTTACCAAGTTAAAATGCTACATACACCAGATAAAACAATATATCAAATAATGAAAATAACAAACCCCATAAAGAAATCAAAAGATAGATAGATAGAGAGAGAGAGAAAAGGCAGGGAGAGAGAGAGAGAGAGAGAGAGAGAGAGAGAGAGAGAGAGGGGCAGAGAGGTCAGTGTGACCTCTTGCCTAGACCAGAGCAGAGCAGGAAGAGAGAGCTCTTGCCCAAAGCTGAGAAAGTGAGAGAAGAGAGCATCACTGCAAGAGTTTCTTCTTGTCATTCATCCAGCCACCCCCAGCTCAGCAGGGCTTCTTTACCTGAAAGTGGGTGTGGCGTCTAAAACTCTATACTGTATTTCTTAGTCTATAACCATGTACAAATATATTAGATTGCAATGAAACTGTGATTAGGCTGTTGCCCACATTACAAGTATTAATTCAAGACCAAACATGGATGTATTATCATTTGTCATGAAACAGATACATTTCAGTTCTCAACATTGGTCCTGAGATATGTGGAGAGGGGAAATGTAGGTGTGTCCGAGGGCCTTTAAACAAATGGCCGGCCACACACACAATAGGGACAGTTCAAATGCAAATAGATCACCTGGACACAAAGGAGTCTAGCTGTGAGGTCGTCTCCCCCATTCTGAACTTTAGAGGATGGAAAATTACCAGCTTTACACTATTTACAAGACTGCTGCTAGATTCCTTCAAATTATTTCCATCGTGCAATAGGCTACACGTCATCATTCACAGGAAATCACATGATAGCCTACTCATATCAAAGTATTTTTTTCGCGTTTCTGCAGCATTGTTTGATGTGTGACATCACTAACAGATATAGAGCTGTTCTGTCACGTAGAACAACCGACTAATAAATTATAAGAAATGAAATAACAAATAATCATAAAGGCTACAGCTGTCGCCTATTTTGCCCCTTCCTGTTTCATGTTCGCGCAAGGTTACTATTGGTTTTTAATGTTCACGTCACTATTTGCATGAGCCACGACTGAAAAGACTTCCGATAATATCAAACATGTTTGATATTGTCGTAACGGCAAAACTAGAAAAAGACTGCCTCCGACGGACTTAAAACCGCTAAGATTGGCACCTTACACTAAACGATTTAGATGACGGGAGCGCGCTGCGATTTCAGTACAACTCCCAAGATTTCCGCCCGATTTTGGAAATTTAGTCGCCGACTGTTAAAACAGACCAAAATCGTGCAATGTAATACTGCGTTCATGCGGCTCGGAACCTCGGAGGACCCGCCTTTAAAAAGTCCCAACCTCCGAAAAAATTGTGTTCATGAGATCAGTTCGGAAAATAAATACAGGAAACGCATAAATACCTTATTACAACTGCTTAGTATGGTTGAGCAAGAAGGAAATTGTCTTGGGCGAGTGTTTCTGTCTGTGTTGTTAATTTAGTGACAAATTACCTTGCCTATTCGTAATGACAGTGAAATTCACCTCTTGTGTTGTTGCAAGGGAGGCCGTCGTGGTTGGAGAATATGATAGTGACGTCAAGTCGGACACCTCGGGGCACAAAACTTCCGCACGAGTCTCCGAGCAAAAAATCCAACCCGACCTAGCGTTCATGTCATTTTTCCGCTATCGGAGGTCAGAAATTTCCGAGGTTCCGAGCTGCATGAACGCAGTATTAGCCAGCCTTTAGTCGGAAACACCCCCCTTTTCTTCTTCTCCTTCTTCAAGGAACTATTAACATCCGGTCTAACATGTATGTCAAAGTAAGGGCGCAGCCCGCTTTCCATTAGCATTGAACCAAACTTAGTAAAGCAGAACTAAGTTTCAACGCAATCCAGCAGAAGAAGTTGAAAATGGTTGTGCAGTGCATTGTTGTAGGCCTACTTGTTAAATAGATTATCCGTTACGAAAAAAATGTATTGTACTGCAGTATCACGACACTATTTCCTATAATAATTACAGAATTACTGCACATCAACGCCTACAGTTAAAATGCAATTATTTGGATACGAAAAAAACGATATTCATAAAGTTACCACTGCATAAGCACCATGCTACTGAATTGTCAAAAGTCAGTTCTTTATTGGCCATTTGTGCATAAACCATAGACAAATTGGAATTCTTGTGCAGGCCCTTCAAGTCAAATATTTAAAAAACACATTCATACAAGACATCAGGCTAACATTGACGTCAAATTATACTGTGTAGTCTAAGAATAGCCTACAGTCCCACAGAGGCAGAGTAGTTTAAGTGCTACAGTAGCCTACAGTGCAAATCCTGCGTCCCTGAGACTGTTTGTGTATGCGTGCGCAAGTGTCACACATCCAATATATTGCACCCTGTTCCACCATGTGGATACAAGTGCATACTTCTCATATTGCAGTTTAGATATTGCACAGTTGTCCCATTGATATTGCACCGGATTTCCATATTGCACAAGATATAAACATTTTCCCATAATAATATTGATATTGCACATGATCCCCACATTCCACTGTTAGAATATTGCTCAGTCACATTGTTGCTGCACAGTTGTCCCACTAATAATATTGCACCTGATTCATTGCACATTGTCCCATTAATAGTATCGCACAAGATATTGCACATTGTCCCTAGTATTGCACATCTCCACATTACACTGACAAAGTATTGCACATTGTCCCCTTGTTAGCCTTGCATGTAGTCCCATATACAGTACAGTATAAGATATTGCATATTGCCCTTATTCCCCTTTGTAGTATTGCACCTTTCCCATATTCCACATGTTTACAGGTTTGTCACAAGTTGTATGTGCAGTGTTTGTGTCTGAACAGAGAGTGAGCTGGGTGAAAGGAGTCTTTGATGATTCTCTCTGATCTCTTCTGGCAGCGCTGTGCATACATGTTTTCCATAGAGGGAAGTTTTGTTCTTATGATCCTCTCTGCAGACTTTATAACATGTTGTAGAGCCCTTCTCTCAGCCTGTGTGGTGTTTCTGTACCAGACAGTGGATTGTAGGATAGGCCTACTGTACAATACAAGATTTTGGATACAAAAATGCTGCAGTAGTGTTTTCCCTTCACTCCTTTGTGAGTCACAAATCAGCTGGCAAAGCATTACAGTCTCATAATATTGCTTTGAATTTACAAGGATTTAGCTCAACAATACACAAACCTAACACATCATTGCCCCCTCCCCATTGATCCTCCATCCCTGCAGCACCCTCTCCGATGAAGTAGTCTATAGGCTGACTACAGTCAAATGTCTTTCACTATTCCCAGGCTGTGTATCCCAACAAATTAAAAATATTGATTAATATCCTGGTCATTGAGCAAATGTGTTTAAGGTATATGGAGCATTATGTAATCAGACAGCATAGCTCAAGTTCATACTCAATATGGATTGTTCAATAAAGACACAACAACCATTTATTTGCAAAGTAGCCTAAACTTTATTATAGGACAAACCCAGAAGAGATCAACTTTTTTCATGTTTCATAACAGTTTAAGCACCAAGCATGCATTTTCCCAACTTTTGTTAGAGAACAAATGTGCAAATGCGCAATCCTGTAGATTTCGCCAATACTTTGTTGTAGAACAAACACAGAAGAGAAACTTCTGCAGGCCATGCAAGATAAAATAAATAAAAGTAAAACAAAATCTTGGCCTGTGTGTGTGTTGGTGTGTGTGTGCGTGCGTGCGTGTGTTGGTGTGTGCGTGTGCCATGGGAGCTACTTTGGAAATTGTGCATCTTGTACCAAGTACAGTACCTCCCATAGCCTGTGTTTAAGCACCAAGCATGCATTTTTCCAACTTTTGTTGGCAGAGAACAAATGTGCAATCCTGTAGATTTCAAAGCTACTCTTCCTGGGAAAGGTGAGGCCACAACCGCAGTGGTGGTGACTGCCCTTTCTGCAGCCCAAATTGCATTTGTAGATCACATATTCTGAACAACAAAAGAATAACTAAATAAGAAATAGATATAAACATCAAATAGCCTGCTAACGTTACATGAAACAATTGAATGGCAACTTCACTTCATTACTAATAACATTACTTTCAGAACCAATCCATACAGTTTCATAGAAGACCATGATACAGGGCTAAGGGCTTAACTATCAATCTCAAACATACCTCCATAATGTACCACCGTTTTCAAATGGCTCTGCATGTGCGTTTCCACCCTGGCATAGTCACCCTTGTACTCTGGGCAGAAAGGGCAGTGGAGCAGCGTGCATCCTGGGTCTGAACAACTTCGTAATTGCGGCTTCTGACCGCTAGACAGTATGGAAGAATGTAACTGCAGTGATAGGAAGACATATGGAGAACATTAACTTATTATAACATTATCCAACTTCTGCTAAGATTCTAGTAGTGATCAACTAACAGGCCTCTAAAGTCAAACTGACTATTCATGGATTTCATCAGGTCCCTTTCCACAGGTGTATACAATCAAGCACCTTGATTATCAATGCAGACTGCATGGTGCTTGATTAATACACCTGTGCAAAGGGACCTGATGAAACCCATGAATTCAAGTCCATTTCCACAGGTGTATTAATCAAGCACCATGCAGTCTGCATTCATAATCAAGGTGCTTGATTGTATACACCTGTGGAAAGGGACCTGATGAAACCCATGAATACATAAGGGATAACGGCCGACGAGGTGACCGGTTCGATGGAAATAATGGCTAGGTGGAGGTCTAGAACACCGGCGACGTGCGAAGCACGGAGACGGAGTTACCTCCGCCGTGCCATTATTTCCATCGAACCGGTCGACCTCGAAGGCCGTTATCCCGCTTATCTCCCGTTTGTATTCATAACCTGTATATTTAGAACATAGTTTTATTCCACCTTTGCGTCCGTTAACATCGCTAAAACTGTCTTGACTGTGGGACTACTTTCCGCCATATATCAACTTTCTACTTGCAGGACAAAACTGCCGTTACTAGTTCTAAATGGATGGTTGCTATGGCCAAAGGCCAGTCGTTAGTTCTAAATGGCTGGTTGCTACGGCCAAAAGCCAGTCGTTAGTTCTATCTCTCCCGTTGTCAAGCGGGTATATCCCAGGATTCTGATTAACTTTGAAAGATCGCTACTTTTATAGCCTACATGGCATCCAACTTGCTACAATCAACCTCCGTCATATGCTACAATGTTACTGGTTCTGCACGTCTGTATTTCAGCTTGGATGCAACGTGTCAGTTCATTTAAACTTCGCAACGAGTTTGGCGAATTGATATTCAAGTGTGATACGGGAACTACTTCGAAGGTAGCAGGTTATACGAAGTTAATGGCCACCCCATCAGCCAATCAGAGAAGAGAATTCCATTGTTGAGGGAGATAAAGTATTAGTAATTGTACTGGTCAAACGTTGTAGAACTCCTAGATGTCTTTGTTTTACATGACAACTCTCAATAATTCTTTATGTCAATAGGAACATAACAAATGAACCTTTTGGTTTTTAATTATGGCATCACTCATGTAGCAAATGCATCACATCATTGCAAGGATCTTCGGCATAGCCAAAACAAATTCAGCTCGATTCAGCTCCTCTACAGTCACTCTAATCAGAATTTAGGGTAATTGGGTGTTAACTGTAACCATTTTTGAGGCCGTTTAAAACGCATCAAATCAACAGGCCACCTGTTCACCACTCAACAGCCTCAGAAAATAGTTACAGTTAACCCCAAAGTAGGCCTACCGAATTTAGTCAGGCCTACGTTACGTCTTCACTTTATATGGGTTTAGTTGAAAACAATGTGCGTTGCTGGCATGCTTTTAACGTTACCACATAAACAAGATGACTAATTTTATCACGTACCATTTTAAGTAAGCCTACATATTTTCATACAAACAAACAAGCAACATATCACAAGCAAACAATCTATTCCTCCGTTCTGCTTACTTTCGCCTTGCTACCCATATTCTAATATAACGCTGGAATTGCTTAAATGGTAGTATAAGACATAGTTATAGATTTAGAAGTTACTTACGTCTCATCGGTTTAGCTTCAGTTTCTCTGCTATGGTAGCTTCTGCGTGGCTTCGACGAGGACTTCAGAGGACTTTTACAAACTGACAAAAGGAAGTCAAACTCCGGAAATTAAGCATTTCACAGAATGCAGTGCAAATCTCCTTCTGATTGGTTGACTATTCACGACAGGAACGCCTAATTGGGGAGTTTCTTGCAACATATGTAACGCCCATGCCGCAGACCGACCCTCCTCCATTTTACTGGCCTTTGCATGTCATACCTCAATAAAAACTAGTGATGCTCCGATCGATCGGCCGCCGATCATGATCGGCCGATATTGGCTAAAAATGGCTTGATCGGTGAAGCTGAAAAGCGCCGATCAAAAAAGCCGATCATGTGACCTACTGTAAATTACTTGCGTGACATTTTTTCACCTGCAGGCGCAGCGCACAGGCACACAACAGCCTAGAGTAGAGAGGAGCTTGCAGTGGCAAACATGAGTAGGCTAAAGGTTCAGTGTAAAATTAACCATATGCAATGTATGTCGTGCTGAAATCCCTCGAGGTGGAAGCCACCAAAGACGTTTTAACACCACTGACGGACAACTGAATATGTCGGGTATGAGAAACTAAACCAGCCAACTTCCCCGTCCTTCAATCAGCCGACTGTAGGCCTACTAACGATAGGGATGATAAGATGGAAAGGCATTACGTTCAGAATTAATTTGCCTCCTCGAACAACCTCTATTTCGTTGTGGAGGATAAAGCCCAGTTACGATTTTGCAAATATCTGTAGCCTAAAAGATTTTTGAAAGACAGTCAGACTCTCACATCTAAAGACAAATCATAGAGTTTTAAGTCACAAACTAGTCACAGACTATGCAGACATGCGATAATATCAGACATGTTTGATATTGTTGTAACGGCAGAATTAGAAAAAGACTCCGACTGGCTTACAACCGCTAATTAACACCTTACATTAAACGAGTACACGGGAGCGCGCCGCACCATGATTTCTGTCCCGACTTTGGATATTTATTCATCGACTGTGAAAACATGGCAATATCGCGCAATGTAAGTCGGCCCTAACCTGCCTTGATCCACGATATTACCCCGCAGGCATAAAATACTAGCCTAATGTGTATCTCCCCGCGTTACCAAACGAGTGTAGCCTACATTGACAAGCTGAAGAATAGGCATATTAGCTTCCCAAGCGCAGACGCCTGTCCAATGTCCCTGCTAGCTTAACAGCGCACTTTATTGACTCAAACTAGTGGCATTTAACGGCATGTTTCAGTCATGGGGGATTCCAAGATAAAAAAGACTTGCAATGTATTGCTTACAGTAGCTTACATTATTTCTTTTTTTGGGGATTTGGAACAGAGAAAAGGCCATAGTTTTGCACTTAGAGGCAGTAGGTTTTGATGTAACACGTTTTTCATTTAATGTAGTCAGTCTATTTAGAAGCTATACTTTTCAAGTAGCCTAGGCAATGTAATTTGGTCCCATCCCATTTAGGTGATCTGTGTGTTGGTCTGCCTGACCCCCTCCTTGTATGAAATCATTTTATGTCTCGCTGCATATTTGGAAAAGATGGCCAAAGTTATTTCATTTTCTAAATACAAATCGATAAATGGTGGTTCTTCAACATCTTGACTAGCCTATAGGCCTACTGTCTTTTATGCCACTTACATTAATTCATAGTTAGTTTAATTTCTACAAATGATGCAAACTCTGCTAGACTATTGTTAAAAGACTCTCATTCCCCTGCCATTCTGTGATCGGCAGTGATCGGCAATCGGCCGATCATGATTTTGATGATCGGTAATCGGTGATCGGCCCCAAAAATGCTGATCGGAGCATCTCTAATAAAAACTGTGTTGAACTGAACTGAACTGAACTGAACATTTGAGCACTAGCCTACATTAGGCCACTGTACATTCTACAGCGGGGAAAAAATTAAGTAGGCTAGTCAAGCTGCGATGATTGGTGTCATGCTGGATTCGAACCCTCCTCAGCAAAACCATCTGCATCTTAGCGTAATTCGCTCCCGACTATGCTATCGATTAACACAACTGTTGCGAGATATAACTTGTTTTTCACTCAGTAGACTAGATCATGAATCACCGTTTATCCCAACCTTCCCAAAACAACTGGTTACCTTGATTTAGGCTTTAAAACAGAACTGTATCATGCACTCTACCTTCTGTTACACTTTTGCGCTATCCATGTGTCAGGATTTGTCATACATTCTAACAGGCAGCGCACGGATTCGGAAACAATGGGTCTAAAACAACTGGTTACCCTGGCTTGGAAACAGATGTATTTGAGGCTGTGAAACGAACAATAACCATTTCCTGTGGTTTACGAGAAGCATATTATATTGCCATATGGCATAGGCTACCTTCCCAAAGCTATAGCCCATCCTAACGTTATGTTTGGAAGGCAAGTAGTCTAGTCTACAATGCTCGTCATTTCAAGTTTCTCATTTTGTAGGTGAACCTCATTTCTGCTCACAAGCAGTTTAACACTCGGACCTTGTTCGAAACTGCCGTTTCCTCAATTACATATGATCCCTACAAGCTGCATGGGCATATGCCAACATGACCGGTGCATTCACGTTCCCAAAGCTCTGACTAAAGACATTTCAATAAAACATGCGCACAACCTTTTCCATCATTTTCGTTATATTGGCTCACCCGCACTCGGATATCAGAAAAACAATTTAGCCTAATTGGTGTAAGAACTGAAATTTGGAGCCTAGTAGGAGTGCATACTTCAGACAACCTTTTCCTTCACATCACGTTTGGACAAAAATGTAACCACAATGAAGTGAGAATCAATTTCTTTTATTGTGAACAAGGCAGGCAAAATTCCAAAAAAAAAAAAAACCTTTAAAAGGGCAAACATTGAGCAAGAAAAGCTCCCTTACGCAAAAGGGCAGATGAAAAAAGATAAAACATTGCCCTACAAAAAACAGCTAACATTAGGCAAGAAAAGCTCCCTTGCGCAAAAGGGCAGATGAAAAAAAAATTAAATATTGCCCTACAAAAAACAGCTAACATTAGGCCTTACAAAAATGGCAAACATGACAAAAGATTACAAACAGCAAGCTACACAATAAAAATGAATGTGCACTGGGGGTCGCCCAGCACAACCCCAATGAAACCAGAAATTGCATGCTGAACACTCAATCTAAAGAGAAGCATAACCAATGATTAGTAATGGGCCTACACATTTAAATGCATAAACAAACAGTTGATTCTTACCCAGTCATCAATCTTCTCCACATCCCCTCTCCCAGGACTTTGCCACTCATTCCCGCAGAGCCTGCAGAGGTCTTCTAAATTTTCTATATAAAAAAGAAAAAATATTGTTCTCATATAAGCTACATGTCAAAGAGAAGGACACACACACACACCTTAAGAGGGCACACACACCTGATTCCCTCAGCAGTGTGCAGGCAATCTCCCTCCGCAGTTGGGTGCATAGGCGTAGCCACGGGTGGGCCCGGATGGGCCTGGGCCCGCCCACCTGTCAGTCAGGCCCACCCAACTCTCTGCGTAACAAACGCGAAAACTTTCGTTTTACTAACTCAAAACTATATCGCTGACTGGTGTGGCACTTTCAGACGTGAATGAACAAGAGGAACATTGTGGCAATATTCTGATGTGGTAGTTACCACTACCTGGCGCCCAACACCTACCCACGATTATAATAAAAAAAATAGGCTATATATTTTTGCTTTACGTCAGATGCACTAAACGCTGCCATTCTCTCTCGTGCGCAAACAAAATGTGTGCGTTCCGAACAGCCCAGCTAGTAGGCTACGTTATTCTGACTCATAAAGTTTAACAAATGCATGTAGTTATTTTACAGAAAGAGATAAATAGCTGGGAAGTTATGGTAGGCCAACATGGAGTGAATATATACACAGGGAGATTCTTTCGGCAGCCTACTCGTAGCTGAGCAGGCGCCACTGGCTGCTAGGACCAAACAGGCATCTGCCAGGGCTTCAGCGTCATATTATTTAAAAGTAGACAGACGAAGCCTAGCTATTTGAAGCTAAACAAACGAATATCTGTAGTCCTATAAGTGCAGTTCATTAACCTGCTAATCAAAGTAGGCGCAGCAGGTCTCATTGTCCCTTCGTTACAACTGCGGCTGATCATATTTAGAAAGTAGGTTGCCTAAATTGTCACTATAGGCTACGGTCGACTCAAATAAAATCTCCGACCCCGGGAATCAATGCTGTAAAGGATGTGAGAGGGTGCAGCTGACTGACAAAATAATCTCACAGGTAAATGGCACGATGTCCACAAACATGCAGTTGCATATGTCTAAATCAGTATCAGCAGACGTTTGGGAACTGGGCGCATTTAAGCGAATTAAATGAAAAAGGAAAACATATTTTATTTGAACATTGATGGCAATACCCAAGATATACTTAAAAGAGAGAATCCCGCACACTGTCCATGACGCATGGAAACTTGTATTCACAGTATTCACGACGTTTCGGACATAAACTCACCTGACGAAGGTCTATGACGGAAACGTCGTGATTGAATACTGTGAATAAAAGTTTGCATGCGTAATGGACAGTGTGCGGGATTCTCTCTTCTCTCTTTTAAGTAGGCTATAACTTGTTAAAACCTATTCCAACGCACCTGTCCCCACTAATAGCCTACCCAAGATATAGCCTAGTACAGACCCAGAGAAGGCTTGGTAGACGTTTCGGATAGGTTGCAACTTGCAGCATCTTATAGCTGATTAATAACAATCACCTATTTCACAGTTGTGCGTTAAACGCGATAGCACGGAATAGGCCCATATAAACGATAATCGTTATAGGCTATAATGACAACCACTGTCCCTCAGCTATTGAAAACACTTTGCCAGTGCTGTGAGAAGTGGTAACGTTGCTTGCGATGTTATGTAGCCTAATGACGCATATGTTCATCATTTAACTTGGAATCCATTTCTAAAATAATTTGTCAAATTTGAATATTCATATTTTGGGTTCAGGCCCACCTGAATTTTTCTAGGCCCACCCATTTTATGATTTCTGCCTATGCCCATGGTTGGGTGACTGCCACCTGATCAGTCCTAAAACTGATCACTTCACCTCTGAGGAGAAGCTGTGCAAACTACATAGAGCAGAGTACAGTCAATAAAATCCATCCATTGGCAGGATCAGATCAAGTCAGATTCAGTCATACCTTGCAGACAAATGCCCCGCATGATGTAGCATCTGGCTGCCGGGGATGGTCCACAGTGCTATAGGCCCATCTTGAAAAGTGAAGGTCTTTGGACCTCATGAAAGATCTGTAGAACAGAAAAGCATTGTTAGTTTGAGACAAAAATAGTCTGACATTACTATTAACCTCCCACTCACCTTGTGACATCCTGGCATTTTTTTTTTATTCCATCAGAGGTCTCACCCAATGGATCTAGATACAGGGCCCGCCTCTCCTTAGGATACATGACCTTAGTGAGAAGGACAAGGCAAATCAAAAGCACTTAAGTAAATAAGTTCTCGACTCTTACACATAGGCCTAAGCGTCTTTACTGTGATGGAAGTGAATGGGAATGTTCACCACGAGTGTCCAGTGGTGTCGGTCACACACAGGTCCAATGAGGACATCATAGGCCATGGGGTTGAGCTGAAAAGACGACACACGTGAGCACCTGTGCATTACAATCTCCCATTTGTTGCAAGATATTGACAATACTGACCTTAGTTTGTCCCCTGTTAGATCCTCGCTATAAAGCAATCATTTGGAAGGAGTCCACATAAAACATCTTCTTCTCCAATTGGCCTCTATCCTTCTCGAGAGAGCACTGGATGAAGGCGTTCATCACCTTAAAAAACATGTGGAATTACATTCACATCAGTAATATGTAAGCATTCAAGGAGATTTGCCACATTCATTTACCTCACTTTCGACCTCTCTTCCTGGAGCCAGATTGCTCAGATCCCTGGCAAAGATTTTGTAAGGCCCCACCTTGCTCCACAGCACGCCTTGCCGTTTCCCTGACCAGATCTCATCTATCACTGACATTCAGAAGGGGTTATGCATTTGGCATGGAGAAATAACAAATTATAATACAATTAATATTTACATTCCTCTGGGGAGACACCAAGGGATGACAGGAACTGAGGAATGGCAGATGAGGGGGAGTGAAGACTGGCGGCTGGAGGGACGGGCTCAGGACTGGAGACCCACTTGCGGGGGATCTGTGGCTGGGGGGTCAATAAACTTTTTCAGCTGATCCAGATTAATCTTTTTTAGCTCTTTCCCATTTGAGGCCAGCAGGTCAACACTTTTGCCCTCAATGTTAGTGATTGTGTATGGCCCCAGCAGCTCACTCTCCATCTTCCCTCCCTTCCGCTGCTCCTCGCGGATGTTCTTACGCAGAACCTTGTCCCCAACCTGGAATTGGTCATCAATGCCTTGAGACCATTTCCTCTTCCTCACTCGCTCTTGTGAAGCCTTTATATTTGCCCTCACTTAAGAGTACACTTCTTGTTGGACCTCTGCAACATGGGGGCTTGGCCTCTCTGTAGCCGCTAGGGCCTCCACTTCGTCGTGGCTTATCTGGAAAAGTATGACAAGAACATTGTGAAAAACAAACTGGTTACCAAATCTATTCCAAGTGAAAGAATAAAAATGCTCCTACATGCCACTTATTTGGAATTTCCGGAGGATAACGGGTCTCCCTCCCGTATAGCAAATAGATCGGTGAGTATTTGGTTGTGCACTGCTTTTTTGTGCGGAGGCCAAAAATGGTGGGTTTGATGTAGAGGTCCCAATTCCGCGGGTGGTCTTTCACCATTTTCCTTAAGGCTCTGAATTAGAAAACAATTGTTAGAAAATGCATACACATTATATGACATGTTGTAACATGAAATAAGTCAATATTCACCCTTGAACGGTTCTGTTTACCTTCTCCACCAAGCCATTTGTCTGGGGATGGTATGGTGAACAGAGACTGCGGTCTATTTCCAGCTGCTCGCACAAGCTGAAGTTGATCTAGGAATATTCATTGAATGAGAATTTAATCGAGTCAGTACCTTTCCGGAAATGTCGCTGCTGCAGCTGGCAACACTTGTTCAACACTTAATTAACATTTCCGGAAAGGTACGGACTCGATTAAATTCATTCTGGACTCTCTATCCGACCACATAAAGACGTGGGGATACTTCCGTTTGGCTTTAGGGAACCTCTACTCACTACCACGTAAGTGTAGTGTTGTTTAATTGGAACAGTAGAAGAGGTATAAAAATAGCGTTTTGTAGCGGCGAAAGGACATGCCCGCGTCACTTCCAGGCGAACGAGTTTTGGCTAAAAACGGTGAGCTCGAACTTTCTCAAAATACATCCGAATGACATGATTTTGGTGTCAACTCAACGTATGTACCCCCAATAGTCCAAAAAATTGATCTAAAGTGCATTTCACTCTGGATTATCCCTTTAAGGGTAGCAAATCTATTAATCACTTCTGTGTGTTTCACTTGTACCTCCTTCTCAATTGACATCACAGCCAGGTGAGTTTTGCCTTCACTCCTACAGATGTGTGTCGATGGAAGAGAGACACTGAACAATGGCAGGGAAGTTGTTCAGTACGGCATTTACTGAACGAAACTGGCATGCCCAACGTGTATTGGACAACTGGACAAGTTCAGAGAGTTGCATTGCAATCCTAATTTTCTTTGAGTGTCTAAAAACTTGTGGTGATTCACAAGCAAAGCACTGAAAAAAGGATAGACACTTTCCAACATGCCTAAAACCTCTTCAAATTCAAATCTTGAGCATAGCGATGCACATACAGTATATTGCTTCGGGCTGCTTCTTTTGAAAATGGGCTTGCACACACCCTACTGCCCCACTCATGACACATAGCCTTTAACACACAGAGATATGTTACCCTGACATGCAGTACTACCCTTCGGATGATTCACACATGACGGGGAGCGTACCTATGTTCCCCACTTTGTATGGGACCGGGGAACCTTTTTTTCTTAAATTTTAGAAAGGGTCCTATGTCCCCCGCTTTTCCCAAAAAGGGTCCTATGTTCCCCGGTATGTATTGCAACCGGGGAACATAGGGATGACCCCCACATGATGCTAACCTGTGGACTTTATACAGACCTTACACAGTCTATGTGTTAACGACATACCTCCGGACATTACACGCACATTACAGAATACTGCAGCCGGTTGCACCAGCTTAAGGTAAGTTTCATTGGAGCTTAGTATAATGGGTTTTGTAATGTCACCGCTGCAGCACTGCAGGTTGTGCGCAACAGAAGGTACTTTTACATTGGACAGCACTCCGCAAACTTGCACGTCTTTTTTTGTGGTTCGGCTCGAACTTTCATGCTGGAGGTGGCACATTGGGGATCAATTAGCCTACAACAAGATACAGTCCGAGGAGTTGCAGTTTTATTTAATTAACCGCTGTTAAAACTATACATAAGTTTCCCACAAAACTCTGATTTGGTCGCTAGCTTTTCACAACTTCTAACCATGTATCTGCGTTGTGTGTTTACATATGAGAATGATTCATGCACACCTTGCAACTCACTCCCACCTCAATGACGTCACGTTCACTTAAAGGAGCCACACATAGGCCCAGGCTATTGCTCAATACAAGTATATAAGCAATATAGCAATCAGGAAAATAATTACAACCAGTAATAGCAATCATAAAATAACCCAGCCCAAGCGCTTTCCCGTTGGAGCCCGTTGGTGCACATTGGTGCACTGAGGTCAGCTCTGTAACCTGAGGACTAGGCAGCAACCGCTGCACAGCCCGTCCACATCGCCGGCGAAAATCGGTGTGTTTAAGTCAGTGTAAGTGTACTCATGTCTCACGACGGTCGCCGATGGGCTCAGCACCGGAGATGAACGCAGTCGTCCTAGTAGCTCCTGTGTCCAGTGCCGGAGGCTACGATAGAGTCCCTCTCAAGCCTCTCACGGTGGGCTTAGCACTGGCGCCAAACGAGTGAGGAGATAAGGGCGTTGTGGTAAGGTGCTGAGGGCCTAATGACACCCACGTCCAATGGTCTCCCCAAAGTCAGCCAAACACAGACACCGCTAGCATAACCTCTCTCCTCACAATGCAGGCACAGACAGACAAGCTGTCCCGTTACCTGAGGTTGTTGCAGTTCTAGTGGAGCACTAATGCAGGAAACAAGAGATGGCAAGTAAGCAGCAGGATTTATTTATCCTTGGCACAATAGATCAGGGGGAAACTCAGGTAGGTAGTTCGAACAAGGGCGAACTCCTTACAGCAAAATTCAGCAAACACAGGAGGTACTTCACAGGTAACTAAACATATTCCCCGCAGGCCTTCAATAACGCAGAGGTAAGTATTCATAGGTAATGTAACATTAATCTCCCACAAGTCTTCAGTAATGCACAGAGGTAAGCATTCACAGGCCCTGCCCTGGATGTCCGGGCTCTCCGCTTACTTTTTGTCTGGGTCCGAGCGTCAAGATGTCCTTGATTCGCAGGTGGGTCGTGCCGGGGGGCTGTCTCCAAAAGAAAGTAGCCGTACCCACCAAGCCTAAGCCGTTGGCGCTGGAGAAGATCACGTCGGTGCCGGCGGGGTCTGTGTAACCTGGACAGAAACGCACGCTGAAGTTATAACCTTGATTGCCTCGTTGGTCTCACAAATCAATTAAATCACAACAACTGCTGGCTACTTACTGACGGATCTCCACACGTTTCTGAATTTCACTGCCTGCTTCGACTGAAATGACTGGAAGAACGCCGGCCGCTTTCCTGTAGAAAAGGCCACCAGCTGGTGGAAGTCTTTGTGTCCGGTTTGTAGGGTAGCTTCGAAATACTTTGCATTCTTCTTTGAAGTCTTGATGATGATGAATATTTTATTTTTGCCCTGCTGAACCTGAATCTATCACTTTGTATCACAGTTGGCTGTTTGTCTCTTGTTCCTCTTTCTGGTGGCTTCCCTCTACTCTTTACACTTAAAATTCTCACACAGCACACGGACGTTGCCTATACATGGCTCTACGCCGGAACTACAGTATTAAACTTAAAACTCTAACACAGCACACGGATGTGGCCCATATATGGCCCAAAGTAGGAACTACTAAACACAGCATTACTCTATAAGCTCGAACGCCGGCCGCTTTCCTGTAGAAAAGGCCATCTTCGCCGTCGCATTCGAGGTATAGCGAGCCGCTGTAGGTTATGTTGTATGCCAAGCCCTGTTGGAGCATTCTGCAGCCCTCGCAGCGATGCGTGGAGCACCTCCTGGGGATGTCCCTCTGGCTGTGGTGACACCTCCGGCAGCACGGCTTCTATTGTATGCTGACAGCGGTGATGCAGCTGCGCAGAATGGTGGTGTTGGAGTCGTCCTGGGGCAGGCCCACGTCCTCAATCTCAGTGACGGTGGTGTTTGGTGTGCTCGTCAGCGTTGTCTTGTCAGGTCACCGAATTTTCTAGCGGCGAGTTGGCAGACTTTGAAGCTCCTGGAAGGCTCCACAGCCAGGATGTTCCTCTCCCAGAGAGTCAGCTTGGTGTGGCGGGTTTCGTCGCAGACACAGTACTCCTTCAGCTTCTTCATGGCCCCGTCAACTGACACGACCCTGCTCACCACCCCGTCCGGGAGAATCCTGACGTGCAGCCTGCCCACCTGTAAGAATAGACAACAAAGACAAAAGAATTAGTGGGCCACAGGGGAGAACACCTATGTGTTCTGAAAGACTGTAGGGCTGTGCGACTCCTGGCGCCCTTCGCTTACTTTTTGTCCGGGTCCGAGCATAAAGACGTCCTTGATTCGCAAAAGTCTCCAAAAGAAAGGACCCGTGCCCACCACGCCCAAGCCGCTGGCACTGGAGAACATCACGTCGGTGCCGGCGGGGTCTGTGTAACCTGGACAGAAACGCACGCCAAAGTTACAACATTGATCGCCTTACTGACGGATCTCCACACTTTTGTGAGTTTCACTGCCTGCTTCGAATGAGATGACTGGACGAACTCCGGCCGCTTTCCTGCAGAAAGGCCACCAGCCAGTGGAAGTCTTCGCGACCGGTCTGGAGGGTAGCTTCGAAATAATTTGTGTTCTTCTTCGAAGACTTGATGGGCGACACGCATAGTAAATATTAGGGCTGTCCACGACCAAGGATTTCGTTGGTCGACCAGAGGCTGTCATTTACTCCGACTAATCGATTAATCGCCCCCCCCCCCCCCCCCCCAAAATTTTTTTTTTTTTTTTTTTTATGCCCAGCTTTTTTTTATTATTATTATTATTATTATTATTATTATTATTATTATTATTTTTAATGCCCGGCTGCCAGTAGCCTATCTATGCGCATTTACCACTAACCTCGTGACTGACTGATAAAATGTTTTCTGATTCTGATCTAGCATACATATCTGATATAGCTGATATAGCAAAATCGTTATGCATTGACGGTCATTAGGCTATGCGTGACGCCTGCGATACTTATGACAGGATAGTCAGCAGACGCCTACAGTTAGTTTAAGCTAATATCAACGTATGTATGTAGGCTACTACCCTTGTTGACACTTTTAGTGCAAATCCGCTAACTAGACGAGCGTCAGATTTTCTTTGGCTGGGATAAACTTCTCCCCTAACGCTGATTGTGCATGTAACGTTAATGTTGTGCCCACATACATTGTCAGAAAGGTTCTGCTTCAATCATGATACACACATTTATTCTGACACTTTAGATTTTTTATATTTCAATAGAAATACATTATCTGACAATGTAAACAAATATGCTGCTAGGCCGTTAAGAGTTAGCTATCCGCTAGTAAGACTATCGACAAAAATCAGCTGATGTCGGACAGAATGTCGGACTTGACAGCAGAATTCTCCCACAATACAGGGGGGCGTAATTAGAACGCTCCTGGCGAAAGGTCCAGGACAGCTTAGTTCTTCTCTCAGACGGAGAGTGAAAAAACCCGACGTCAGTGACATTATGACAAGCGCACAGCAGACAAGCGCACAGCAGGACCATAATCCTAAACATGTCCCCTTTACACGGGCAAATGATTTCAGATTTAGAAATTCTGAATGTGTCACAAAAATAATCAGAAAAGACAGACGAACTTTGAACATTCTGAATATTTATTTAAAGTAGGCCTACGTGCCACACGCCTCCTGTTCATGATGATGCAATGCAACATAGTTAGGCTAGCAGGCAACGCTACTTACAGTATTGAGGTGGTAATGCATGTTCGTCGTGGACGAGTGATAGGCAAATGATTTACTGCAAAGTTTGCAAATAATCCTCTTTGGGTCATCTTTGTCCTTTTGGAAATGTTCCCATATTTTAGATAGTCTTCCAGACATGGTCAAATAAGTGGATGCCTTCTGTTCTTGTCGTGTCACGTCTTCCTTGTCACAACGACTCACGCCCTTCAAATTAAAAGTTGACGCATTTTTTTTCCTACGACCAATCGACCAACGGAATTCGGTCGAATAAATTTTTTTTTGGTCGACCATCGATTGATCGATTATTTGCGGACAGCCCTAGTAAATATTCAGTTGCGGTCTCCAGCTCCACCTTAGGTCGTTTTGCCGGGCTGGCAATTCTGTAGTTATACGGTGGTCTACCTTCTCCTTGGTGCTTCTCCTCTTACCTAAGTAGCACTTCGGGCACAGCATTTAAACTCTCTCATTTGTTACTTCGTGTCTTTCAAAGCAGACGAATGCAGCCCCTAGACCCAGACGTCGCTGCACCTCGAATTGGTACATCTCTTCACCAGATGCGAAAGTATCATTCTCGAGCGGCCCGCAATTAGATAATCGCGTTGATTTAAAGCTTTTACTTCGCATCAATGCAAACCCTTCGGATAACCTTTTCAGCGGGTTCAACCGGAGCACATTATTATCAAACTGTTTGCCTGCCAATCAATTGATGCAAAAGTGCATTGTAATTAAGGGTGTCACGATTTACATCTCAATCTCGAACTTCGAACTCTAAAGTACAATCGACAATGCAGCCACTCCCAATGTCACATCCAGCATGTATATCCAAGACGCAAAACCACGTGTTAAAGCAACACTAAATAATGTTTTGAATCTTAAAATAATGTTTCGAAAAATCATTTCAGCGGTTCATCAACTCGTAACGGCACTTCTGCTTTCACTTCGCGGCCCTTTATCGGCTGTAACCGCACTATGTAACTTTATTACCACACTTGCCTCAAAAAGCTTCTCGGGGCATATTTATTTATTTTATTATTTCAGGACAATGCACATTACTGAACATATACAAAGTACATGTAAATGTGCCAGATTGTAGCCCAGGGGCTAATTTACAGCTATAGTCCAATGTAGGCAGGTTTGGTGTTAAAAGACTAAGAAATAGATGACATACTTAGACACACATAGGCAGAGTTAGTAGAAACAAAGTATACCAAACAACAAGAAGAAATAACATTTAAATGATAATAATAAAAAAAGAGAGAAGACCATATATCTGAGTTAATGGTGATTACATATTTGGTTAGCCCTAAGCCACGCCTGGTGATAGATGATACTTGAAAGTGGTCAAGGAGGGAGATTCCCTTATAGATAGAGGGATTGTGTTCCACAATGCACTACCTTTAACAGATTGTGGCTAAAAGATGTTTTCCTAAAGGGAATCTCAACATCCCTATTGACCACTGCCCTTGTGACCCGAGTCTGGCGATATTTAATAAATATCACAATATCCCCCTGAAGTTTTAGGGGGAGCCTCTTCAAAAATTGGTCTTCCGTCCCTCTCCAGGCAGTGGTGGGCACCCTAACCTCTGTCTCACTCTCTAAAATTAGGGTGACAAATGCCAGCCAGCCCTCCCTCCACCCCGCCAATTGTGCACTCCAGTGCACATTGTTCGGCTTCGATTTGCTGTGGAAAGGTAAAACAACACCAGTCCTTTAATAACATAACATAGAAATAGTCATCACAATAGGGTGGAAGAAACAGACTATACACATGGAGCTTTTGTTCAATTGCCTTTAAGGCACTATGATTGAAGCAGTATGGGACTCGAATTTGCTTATTTATCAAGACTTTAAAATTGGAAAGGGCATGGTGACATACATGCTAAATGTTTTATGACTCGAAAGATTACAATAGTAGGATGCTGCCATAATACTGTGCCCAAAATGATGGTTATGGTTATGCTATTTGGCAGACGCCATTGTCCAAAGTGATATACAATAAAAACAATACAACAATTAATTCAACAGTGAACAGTGTCAAACAGTTTGTGAGACTACAGTAGGGAGAATAGCAATATAAATCAATTTATGATTACAGCAGAGTTTCTGAATATTGCTGTCATTGGTTGCACAATGCATTACTGGCAAACATTAATAATAATATTGTTACTATTATTATTTGTAGTTATTATTGTTTAATAATATTTGGATCTGTAATTTGGATGATCAACATATGCCCCATGAAATACTTACTTTTACCGTGGTGTAGGCAGAAGAGCTGAGTTTGAATTCAAAAGACGAGTGTTGGGTTGGCCGCACAGGAGTCATCTCCACCCAAGATCCTTCGACCAGTGTAGCCAAAGCAGCCTCCCTCCACAAAGTAAGGTTGATGGTCAAATCTCCCTAGATTATTTCCATGTCGGTAATTGGGACTCCTTGCCCCTTGATCCTGACTTGCTTAGGGCCGGAGATCTGAAAGTAGTAAAACATGTAATGACCTGAAGCTATAAAGTTATGGTCTATAAGTTTTTTTTTCTTGCATTTTGTTTGTTACAACATACAATGTGACATTGAAGTCCAAAAAATACCTGCAACTTGTTAAATTTGGTGTTTTCTTGCAAATTTCATGAACCAAGGCCTGCTGGGAATGTGAAAGTTTATCCAATGAGCCAATGATCCTGTCATTCCTGATTACGTTGAATTGTGAAGCTATTTCTGGATGTGTTGTATGTAAGTTATTATAGTGTATTTGTAGTCTTGATGGTAACCTGATCGCAGTCCTTTCTACTAATCTGAGCTCTCTTGTATGATGAAAATGATACAAGGTGAGAGAAGACCGGGATTGATTTTTCTTTTCATCTGTATGTAACCATGTCTGAAAACCAAACCCATGTTTCATAATCTTCTCCCCATGCCGAATACGCCTTCTTTCTTGTTACGGAGAATGCATGTATTGTGTACTTACTGAATCTATTTTTCCATGTATGGTTACGTATCCTTTGACGCCCTGGAGGTCTCTAAGAGGGACCTTGGGTGATGGGGGGGCTCAGGAGCGCCTTGCCGCTTTCCATGATCTCAGGGTCTATGTCTAGGTCATATGATTTAAAGACTGCCGTGTCATCATTAAAAAATGCTCGGTCGTCCTTCAGGACAAGGCGCTTAAACATATATGTTTGACCCGATTGTACCCGGTCTGGATTGTTCTCGGGCATGAATGCTCTTTCCGTCTGTTAGAGCCCGACGCTCGACCACCTTCCATTGGGCACTTATGACATCCCCGAATTCAAACTTAGAAGCTATGCTTCTTGAGGAGGCCGCTATGCATTTTAGCCTGATGGGCGGCTTATCATATGGCCCGGCTCTGTTTTTTTTCTCCATCTACATCTACAAGAAAACACAGACTGATTAATAAATGTGTTGATTAATTCACACCATATGCGTTATACAGTAGCTACTAGAACAAAGGAACAAAGGAACAAACGAAGAGGACTCATACAGGGGGTCATGAGTGGAGGAGGAGACCAAAATGCAGGTTTAGGAGTATGTTTATGGGAATTTTTGGCCATTCTTCCAGAAGTGCATTTGTGGGGTCACACACTGATGTTGGATGAGGCGACTTAGCCTGGCACGCTCTCCCAGTGACGTAACACCTTCGGCGTTGCTGTCACTGGTCTGGTCAACTGCTAAACGGGAAGGATTTCTGAATTCCCCAAATCTGCGGAACTGCCCCCTTTGGTCGAGAACCAATCAACTTTGAGCAGCTCCAACGGCTCTGGGTAGAGGCGTGTTCAAGGCAGAGGAAAGAGTGTTGTTATTGGTTTAAACTCGGCAAACCGCTTTCTGACATCGACCAGTAGCAAATCGAGGCACTTAAAGGAGGCGGGTCAACCAAGCGCTTGGAGAAACCGTGTAGCACAGGTTCTTGGTCAGACTAAAGTCTCGCAGAGCCTTTCAAGTCAATGGCAATCAGGCTAGAGGCGACTGGCTCGCAGGGCGTATTCACACCTGCCTTGTTTAGTTCGATTAAAATGAACTCAAGTTCGATTAAAACGAACTCAAGTTCGTTTCGTGCTTGGTTCGGACCTTTTTGACTGGTACGAATACAATCACCCAAACTCTGGTACGGACCAAACAAGCGGACCGAGACCCAGCTGAGGAGATGGTCTCGGAGCGGTTCCTATCGAACCCTGGTGTGGTTCCTTTATGGTGTGAAAGCAGCCCGACCTCGATCTGACCCAGTTGCAGAAATCTACCTTTTTGGATTTTACGAGCTCCCGTAGTTTTAGTGCATTATGGGAAATGTAGGATAGCTCTATGACACACACCAGCTGTACGCAGCAGTAGGCTAACGCTTTTTTGGCAACAATAATTTGATTTTGCATCTCCTACCTGTTCCGTCTTCCGTAGGCCTGCTGTTAGTGTAGCATGTTGGACATATGACAGCTCTCCTTCTCAGCTGTTTTGCTGCACGTCTTCGTCGTTGCAAAATTACAAGCATGATATTGTTAAACTCATGTTGCATCAAATGGTCTTTCTTGATGCTCAAGCACTTCTGCAAAGCTGTAGCTGTATAAACTATAGGTTAATAATGAGTACAGTACGCAAAGTTACCATAGTATTTACGTGGGCTAACTTTGACTTTGGCTTCCTTATTCTTTACCCCGCCTACACGTTTACCGGCCAATGGTTGAACGACCTTAGCACATGTGTATTTGTTTATAAATTCTGGTCCGGTTGCAAGTAAACAGTGTGAAAGCGAAGAAAAAAAAGGAAAAAAAAATTGGTCCGGACCAAAGCAAGTGAACTAACGGACCTTCCTGGTGTCAATACGCCCTCAGTTTCCGCTCCAATTCATCCCAAAGGTGTTCTATCGGGTTGAGGTCAGCACTCTGTGCAGGTCAGTCAAGTTCATCCACACCAAACTCTGAGATCCATGTCTTTATGGACCTTGCTTTGTGCACTGGTGCACAGTCATGTTGGAACAGGAAGGGGCCATCCCCGAGCTGGGCTTGGCCCCTTATTTCCAGTGAAAGGAACTCTGAATGCTATAGCATTAACCAATAGATTTTGGACAATTCCATGCTCCCAACTTTGTGGGAACAGTTTGGATAGCCACTTCCTGTTCCAACATGACTGTGCACCAGTGCACAAAGCAAGGTCCATAAAGACATACATTTCTAGCTATGAAATGATCAACCGTTATCTGGAACAGCTAGATGCCATTTACTCTGTATTAACAGACAAGTCAGTAAAGAACAATGCCTCACATCTGTCAGATCAGGAGAGGAGCATTGCAAAGAGTGTGGTTCAGATTATGAAACCTTTGAAGACCATCACTGTTGAACACTGAAACAACACTGTCAGTTTCATTGATCCTACCACTCAAAACAATGATAATGAAGTCTATGCGCTCATCGTCAGGGAAATTAAGCATGCCATCAGAGAACATGCAAATCTGATACATTGACCCAGATCTCCAGGATTTCTTTAATAAATGCTCTGCATTGGACCCCTGGACCCTCCCATTTGGACCCTGCCGGTCACCATAACGTCTTTGAAGATTTCATCACAAAATTTCTGAGCAGAGCAGAGCAGGTATGTATTTAAAGCTTTAATTTCCTCACTTCTGTCATGGCTAAACAGCAGGGCTGTAGTCACCATAGACATGAGCAAAATGCCCCAGCACCCCTGTTGTTGCGGTTATGTGTTTTTGGTCCGTCACTAAGAAAAAGAGAGAGAAGTTTATACAATTATGTAATTATTTACAAAAGTTCAAAAACTCTTCCTTACTGTGTAGCTGTAATATTGTTTGCTTAATAAATGCATAGTGATGTTCAAGCAGTTTCATTCAGTGAGCGACATCATGAACAAAAGAAAGGGAGGCAGAGGATTCAGGAGTTTTTTTGCCCCCCCCCAAAAAAAGTGGAGATAAGTGACAAAGAGTAGCCTATCATATAAGAATGTAGTGTGTGAATCAAAATCTTCTCATAATATTCAGTGTGTCTCACTATAGAAATGTTAATCATTCAGACTATTCTTGAACATAAAGACAAGAAATGTCATTATTTTTATGATGAACGTTCTTTCATATTCCCTGTGTTGTGTTCAGAGTGATGAGAGAGATGGAGATAGAGAGCATGGGCATGCTGACCAGGAGGCACAGAGTGGTGAGCTTGAGGTGAGGGAGGAGAAAAACATGGTTAAGAATGAATGATATCATTCTGTGGTGACATCATTAAATGTAATGATCAGACGGTGTTGGTCCCCCAGACCCCGCCAAAGATTTGGATCCCCCCACCCACCCCCCATTGTTGACATCATGGCTACGGCCTTGCTTAACATAGTGTTGTTACAGTGTTCACTGATAAAACCCAATAGTTTACTGTTGTCTTTGTTGTAGAATACTGCAGACTGAGACCAGAGACAGAACCAAGGTATGAACCGAGCCGTGACTTCTGTGTACCGTTCCACCCCTTATATATATATATATATATATACGTCTGCTAAATAACTATGACTATAACCATATATGTTTTTTTATTATTATTTTTATTTTTTATTGTACACAGCATGTAAATATCTTTTAATACCCCCCTCTGCCAGACCTTACTATTCAAACCCTGGCTATGGCCCTGCTGGCCAGAAAATAGACAATTCATAAAAGATCCACTGGGTGGAGTTGTAAGTTCTATCCACATGCATAAAATCAGTGCCCATCATCGCAGACATACTGAAAAAAAGTCAATCCAGAAAGAACAAGCACACCCTCAAATGCTGCTCAAATAAATAGCAGACTTTCAAAAATGATTTGGTCCCTTATTCAGACCATTTAGTTATAAACAGCAAGCTTTACAATGAAAGAGATTTTCATTGGAAAAAAGAGTGAATTCCTTGCAAAAACATCACATTCATTTTTCATTTCTGCCAGTGGGTTTCTGATGCACTCTGTAGCATTTTGGTAAGCAAGGAGTCAGAATCTGGTTTATTTGGCCAAGTTATTTTACAGTTACATTACTGATTGAGTAATTTTAGTACAGATAATCACAACAAGCAGATTTGAATAACTGCTGAATTTAACTTTGAATGACTGCGTGTAAAAAAGAGATTGGCTACGTCGCTACACTGATGAGGAGCATGTTGTTTGGGACCTGCAAAGTGCATTGAGGCTTCCATCACTGAAACCATCTACACTCAACCCATATGAAAAGCCTTGGCTTGATAGTTGTTTATGCCAGGAAGCAATTTTCTCCACATTTTATTGCCGTCCAACCTGACCTCCTCCTTGAGGTCACAGATGTTGGTTTTTGCTGAAGCATTAACAGTGTTAGCAGTGCCAAAAACCTCTTCTCCACTTATCCCCAACCAGCAAGCAAAAAGGGCATGGAATGAAAGAAAGAGAGAAAAGAAGAAAAATGGATGTGTCAGTTGTGTAAAATATGGGTGCTGACAAGCATAGATATTTAACATATCCTAGAGATTCTACTTCTGTATTTGTGCCCAAGCTAATGAATCGAATGAATAAATGACTGTTGGCATTAGAGGCTTTTTGCACACCCTTTCAAATGCTGTTTTCGTTTCGGTCCCCTCGGCTGGCTCGTCTGGATCAGATTATTATCACGCTGGTGTGAATGATCATTAGGCTCACTCCACACTGAGGCTGGCTACAACACCTGCACTCTGCAATAAGCATCGGCTCACACTGAAGGATGAAGGTAGAGAAGGAAACGAGGAAGTTTGCTTTAAAAAAAAAAAACCGGGAAAACCAGCCTGGTATCTGTTTTGAATGACAAGCCAATTTTTTAAGTCATGAAGATGCTTTGGGAGCAGTCTTTCGTTGGGGAAAAACATCTAGAAACTTTTGACGATGTTCAGACATCTTTGAATCA
This sequence comes from Sardina pilchardus, assembly GCF_963854185.1. Taxonomy (NCBI): domain Eukaryota; kingdom Metazoa; phylum Chordata; class Actinopteri; order Clupeiformes; family Clupeidae; genus Sardina; species Sardina pilchardus. The sequence goes on from NC_084998.1 coordinate 14,938,062, forward strand.
AGATAACAGTCTCTCTTGTGTAGACAAGTGCCACCACCAGTTCCACTTTATCTTTCAGTGTTTTGAGAACATCCCATGCTGGTTCTTTATTGGACTCAATCAACACTGGCAAGGGCCCAGTTCGCATGGTATTACCCCCTACTGTTCGCCGAGTTGCAGATTTTTGAGGTATTAACTGGGGATTGTTTCCTTTGTCATCGTGTTTGTATGGAAAATGTTTAATGCGTCATTAAATTAATTTAAGATGATATACCTCTTTTTAATGAATAAAAGAGAGGCACATTGCTAGCTCTGCTAGAATCACCCATCAAACAGAATATGTAACAGGTCAAGGGGATCTCCTAAAATTAATGCCATCAAACTCCTGGTACACTTACTTCTTGATGGTTCTTGATGCTTCATTTTATGTGTAGGTGCCTTATTTGTACTACTGCAGAAGTGTGCTATTTTTAGCATTATGAGTGGTTAAAATACCCTACCCATTTGGCTCCCTAATCTAATCAAGCTCTCAGGGGGGTACATACTGTACATTCATACAGTTTACGTTCGCAAAGAGCACTGCTCTTTCTGGGCCCATTCTGATGGCTGATGGAGAACAGCCGTAGATCATGGTGCTCTCATGGGTAAAAGTTGGACTATAGCGATGACATAAATGTTAAAGTGCAACAGCATTTCCATCCATGAATTTCTATCTCTCGAGAGATAGAGAGATACATAGATAGATAGATAGAGAGATACATAGATAGATGCATAGATAAGGTAGATAGATTATGTTTACCTTGACAGCCATGGCAGGAAGCTCCATCGCTCATCTACACCTCATTAGAAGGGGTAGAGGTTTATTGAAACCTGAGATCATTGATCTCCGGTTATAGCATGCCATCAAACTGTGAACTCCAGTCACAGTCCTCACAAAGAAACGAGGAGGGCAAGCACTCCACTTGTCTTTTTCACTGTGGTGCTTGTCACAATGCATATATTGAATACCCTCTGATGCCAGGCTATAAAAAAATGTCTATGCAGTCAGTGCATTACTTGGCTCTGCTGGTCGCTACCACCTCATGTGGAGTCAAACCCATACAATTTTGTTACAGGGTTTAATTTAAAGTTGGTATTGTATTGTTACTCAGTCTTAAACATTTTAATACAATAAGGCCTGAATACATTAATACTATATTTGATATACATCATATACTTTAGTTAATAATATATACCTTACAATACATTCTAAATGTTACTAGAATGAATTGAGCCAAACCTGCCACTGTTCCTAGTAAGTCATCTCACTTTGTCTTAGAGACCTCCAGTGTTGCGTCATCTCTGTCAGGAGAATGATTTTCTGTTCTTCAAGCGTTCTAACAGCCATCACTTCTGTCAAATATCCTCTTTTTGATGAGCTTTTCAACCATACCTGAAAGGTACATACATACATTTGGTACATGACCAAAAACAGAGGGGAATAGAAAACCAGACAAACATACCATCATATGGCATGAACTGACACATGAAACTGTTTTAAAAGTTGTTTGCTATCATGTGCTCATGATATCATGTCAGGAAAATGCAACCAGAATCTGCTAAAGCATACTTTTCTAAAAAGAACATCAGGAATAAACCCGGTCTAAACCAAGCCTAAATAATTGAGGAAGATACATCTGGTCACTAGAAAAGCACTCGGAGAGCGCAGACCTCCGCCAAGCGAAAACATATCCGTCCCCTGGATCCAGACGGTGATACAAATCACTCCCAACTCTTTTCTTCCTTGGGACCTTGTCAGACGACCTTCCCTTTGAGTCCTCTTGCAAAGAAACAGTCAAACAAACCCTGATTGAAACCTAACTTCCTTGGCGGAGGTAATAACTTCTCTTGAATGCTGTCTCTCTCATCAGCTCAAGCAGAAGGCAGAACAATAAGAGCAATGAGAAGATTTGTTTAGCTTACAAAAGAAAACCATATTGCGAAGCCATCAGTTAATATCCGCAAAGTATACATTTATAACCATGGATGTTTAGTTATCACTGTAGATAAGGCAAATGGAAACTGGTAAATGTGGTTATCTCTGGTTAAGTTTCTGTGTTTGAGTTTTAGTGATGTACAGTAGTATTTAAACTTTTGTGAATAAAGACACACCTATCTCTGTGACATGTGAATGACAAAGTGGCTTTTAGTTATACTTCCCGGACAAGCGAGCCACTGCTGTGTTGTCCCTCAGGCAGACCAGACATGTCAAATGAATACATAAGGAAATTAAAATGGCACCGCACGCCACATAAATTCATATGGGCAGGCAGACTAAGGCCAATTAAGGAGCCTGTCGTTTTGAATTCTCCTGCATGTCCTCAAACAATAGACTTCCTTCTCAACCTCTGTCAACCCCCCACATCACACACTCAATCACACACACACACACACACACACACAGAGAGACACACCAAAAAGATAAAAATGAAAGCCCTCCCACACACACAAACTCCCTTTTAACCATACAGTTCTTGTATGCATTTACCTCTGTAGGCTCAGCAGCTGGGACCCCAAACCCGCCCATACACCGCCCTCCCTCCTCCCCTCCCCCACCCGACCATCCTCAGGGACCACCACACCCAGCAGCCAAAGCCTCCCTCCCTCGAGCGACAGCGGCCCAGGTGTTACCCCGCCATCAGACGCTGAGGTAATTCCACTCGCCGCCCAAAAACACACACACACCCTCATCAGCGGACCCCCGGTGGGATTCCATGGCCCTCCATTAAACAATGTCTCATTAGGGGCCCAGACGCTGATCTAATGCCAGCGCATCTAACAAGAGCTTTGGTTGGTTGATGGTCGTAACGATCACAAACCATCTGATCGGCCGATAGCCGGACAGCCAGGTAGCGAGGTCAGGGCCAAAGCCATGTCATGCTTGCCTGAGTCAGAGAGAATAGTGGGAGTGGCAGGGGAGGGACTGAGGGAATCCAAGTTCATGGTTGTCTCCTGCTATCGGGAAGCTGTCAGGACTTGGCTAGTGAATGTCAAGGTTACGTACCATAGTGTTCTGTCTCATGCATATGTCTGTGCAGGCTTATTTAGTCAGATCAGTTTTACAAATACAAATGACTGCCAAAATGGATGGATAGTCTCAAGTTCTAAAACTTTAGACAGTAAATCTCGAGTTTTAAGGTAGTATGTTAGGAAATTACTTATGAGAACATTTAGATCCTTAGACCCCTCTACCAAACACACACTCTCTCACACACAGAGAGAGAAAGACACAGACATTTGGCTGATGTCTGAAAATATGAAAGTGGAATATTTTCAGTGGAGCATTTCTTGCAGTTGAAATGAATCTTGTTAATTAATGTCACAGACGTAATGAATTATAATGAAGACCGCACTTCCCTGTACCTTCCTTCCTTGACATCTTTGTGGGCTTCCACCGCAGCAAAGAAACCAAGACTGTTAGTGCTGATGAACTGTCATGTACTCTGAATCGCTTTCATGTCCAGTAGCAGCGAGCAACGTCACAGCCCTGGCTTGGTAACGAAAAACAATCAGCCAAACAAACAAAAAAAAAAGGGAAATGAAGCTAGGGACTGAAAAATAACTTCAAGTCTGGAAAATATGATAATTACAGTAAGAATCAGGGAATGTAAAGAATGAAGATTTAAGATTCCTTCAGCCAGTTCCACAGCCACAACCCCGCCCCCATTAGCCTCTATGAATGAATTTAGGGGCCAGATAATTGATGGGTTATGATGAGATTATACCACTCACAACTCAGCTGGCATCCTCATTTACACACACACACACACACACACACACACACACACACAAAAGAGCATTAGCATTTTAAACTGCAGCTCATTTCAATTGCATCAAATCTTTTAAGAACAAATGGTTGTTCAACAACTCCTAATTGGATACATTTGGTCGTCATATTCATATTCATTGAAACTGCAAAGTGGTCTTTGTGGCAATGCAATTCGTAAAGATTTTAGACAATTATTATCATGAAACTAACTTTAAAATGCAACCAGGAACTTTGTGATGTAGTTACAGTATAGTCCTCTAATATTATAACAATAACAGATTATTAAAAAAAAAAAAGAAAATCTATCTAGTAACAGTGACAGGAGGAAATGGTAAGGTAATTGAGTGATAAAAGTACAGTTGAAACATATTGCCTCTTATCAACATTTCTTAAATTAAAAGTTTAATTTCCTTGTTCATGCATTCACATTGTAGCAAATGGAGTGGAATCTTTAAAATATTTCCTCTGAGTTTTGGCATATTTGATACAATTCCTGCAATGTACCATACATTTCCTTTTACCGTTTAATTTACGATATTTTGTCATTAGTAATCACTATTTAAAACACTGCAATTGATCTTTTTAGTCTTTTAGTGTTTATTGAATAAAAATGCAAGACTAGACACTAGAAAGAAGGAAGAGACTTAGAAATGATTGGGTCCCTGAATGAACTGAAGAGTTTATTAATGGTCAGCTCAGTGATGAACTGGCCCCAGAGATTGATTTCTTCTGACTGCAGGGGTGGGGGGTCTGTTTGTCTTTCTGTGGGCATGTTTTTTTGTGTGGGTGTGTGCATATGTGTGTGTCCATCTGTCTGTATCTGTCCTTGTGTGTGTGTGTGTGTGTGTGTGTGTGTTTTGAGTCAGGCCATTGTGTATGTTTGTCTATGTGTGTGTTTATCTGCCCTTTTCTCTGTGTTCCTCTTTCTATTTCCGTGTGTGTGTGTGTGTGTGTGTCTAGAGTGGACTGAGGGTTAGCTAGTGCCTTAACAGTGTGGGTGGTGGGAGGTATCGGAGTGGGCAGTGCCCCCCCCCCCCTCCCCCCCGCCTGGGTCCAGGTGTTGAGCAGCTGCTCTGCAGGCCTCAGCTCAAGGGAGACGCCCCCGACCCCTCCACTGACCACAGCTCAATACTGCATCAGCCTCCCGCAGCTGCACTGACCACACAGCTCTCTCCCTCTCTCGGCACTGTCACTGCTCATTAACTCGCAGGGGTCACTAGGGGGGCCCTCAGACGTGCTGATTATGGGATGGATCTGGCCCAATTCTGGCTCAGTTCTGTCAGTCCAGTTCTTGCACTAATCTAGCACAGATACCAGCCGTTATGGGCTGATATCTTAGCAAATGTAGACACTGTTCACTATAAATCACTACTGCCCATACAAGGGCAAGGGGGGTGGGGTGAAGAGCTTGGTATACTTTAGGATGACAATCTGACATGGACAGCATGTATTGAGTATAAAATGGATATGAAATGTATTGCCACGAGTGTCATCTCAGACAAAAGACAGAATTATTCGGTGAGTTTTTGGGGAAATGAGTGATTTCATTTAGCCCCCTCTCCGTTCTCTCTGCCTGTGATTGATAATAGTAATAAAGCTCACGCAGCTTCACCTGAGTTGATGTCGATGACAGCCTCATCTGTGAGGGAGAAATCCTATTAGAGCCCTCAGCATTGCTCAAATATCCTATTATGACAGAGATACTTGATTTGGGCACAATGTGACATGCTGTCGAGATGCGATCTGTCAGGATTAGTTTGAAAAGCTGTTTTTGACAGCGCTGATATTGGGGACATTGGCTAATGAATCATCTTTTGATTGCTGGGTGGTGATGTCCTGTCCAGTCGCCCCCGTGGCTGCCCTTTTGGGTGGAGAAGGCTTTGTGTTGGGGTGAGGTTCGGTGCCATGACATTTTCCTGAGGGGTGAAAGGTCTTTAGCCAAATGTCAACGAATCTCAGGCTTGGGCAGATGGTCAGCTGCATCCATCCATCCATCCAAACAGGAGCCCACAAGAAGAACGTGACAATATTCACTCACAAAAGTTACTTATATTTTAGTTTTCTCTTACTTTTATATAAGTTTCACTCCATTATGCTCTATATAAAGACAACTCTGGGGCCTTATTTTAAGTGATGGGCAAAGGTCAGCTAATGAGTAAAGTCTTTTGCATGAACTAAAGCTGTACTGTGGCATGTGGAAGCATGAGTTGACGCGTCAGTGTTTGTGCTTGGTATCTTAGTCATGATATCAAATTAGCAAACACATTATGTACTGCGTACATTGTCCACTTATGTAATTATCTTTAGTTAGACTTCACACTTTGCCTGTAATTTCCACTGGGTTGCTGTTACGTTTCTAATTACTTTACCCATCTTTTTCTCTCTCTGTCTCTCTTTGCCTCTCTTCCTCTTTTATATGCAATGTAATATGTAAGGCCATGTTTAGTTCACAGTATGCTGCAATTGCTGCTGAAATGGACAGCTATGGGCAGTAATTAATGCTATTAATAGAGAAAGAGACATGTGAGTGTGAGTGAGTGTGAGTTTGTGTTCATACATTATGTGTTAGTGTGTGTCTGTTTTGGAATATCCTTGCCGTGGCTAATTAAAAGAGGTGGGGGATTGGCATCGCCTTGGCACCCTACAGGGTTCTCTAGATCCCCCAGAACACAGTTGGCACGTCATCAGCCCCATCCTGCAGTACCCAGCGCCGTCTAAGTGAGAGGCACAGCGCCCAGCCCAGCCTATAGCTCAGCCTAGCTCACAGTGACCCTGTGAGGAGAATGTTTCTCATCCGTCCGTGTTGGTTTACCCACGTCTGAAGAGGGGCTCTAATCCTATGACTAATTGGAATTGTAGGTCAGTGTGCTGCCGTCACCTTGAGTGTCTGTTGTGTTGAGGTCCTTCAGAAAGGCTCATTCGTGACGACCAGGAGAAGGTCAGGAGGCTTTTCGTCTCTCAGTGTGTTTTGTATTCCCCACGTAATCCCTCTATTCAATTCTGAAAAGAAACAAAATTTAATTGCCCGTTTTTTTCCCCCCCCTTTTCAGAGTTCCTTGTCAATGACCTGACTACAAATGCTGTCCTTTCTTTTCACTCAGTGTCACTACAAACTACTTGAGTGAAATTACATTGTGTTGATATTAGTGTTCTTTAGACTCAGTTCTCGATAATACAAAATGATACACATTTGCAAAGTTCTGTTGTTTCAAATAACTAATTAGTGGAAAGGACACGCATTACAGCTACTTGGTGACATTTACAAATGGGATTTATCGGTAAAATCATTTTTTGGGACACAACTCTCTTTCAACAAAATCAATCTTGTGGAGGATGTACCCCAATTAGTGCTTTCATCTCATCTCCTCTTTTTGAACTGTGGTCTAAGGGGAGCCCCCTGTCCTGCTCATTTCTCTATGGGGCTCCAAATTCGCTTGGTCAATTACTTGACTGCAGATCGACTGCAAATATATCATTACACTGTGATGACAAAACAAGGACACTTCAGTAAAATGAATGCATTTATATTAGAGGTGTTCATGACACTTTATTGAAGTGGTCAATAGAAAAGCAAGCAAGTAAGTAAGTAAATAAATAAATGTCACCAACAGACCCTTGTTCACATGTCTTGGAAATATTAAAGAAAGTGAAACTTAATGACTTGAAACTCTGAAACTTCTGCACCTGGATCAGCATGTTGGAGGACTGAGATAAGGTTATCCTTTTCTATTTAAGAAAAAATGAAGTAAATCTGAACTGGATTCCATCTCTGGGGTCTCTTTGACCCTCTAGTGGTTTGCATCCCCTCGTATAAATGCTTACTCTACTGTGTGTCAGTTGTCATACCTTACCAATCTTATGATGGGCATTGGTACATGGCATCTAGAGTGTTTCCTGCAACATGAATCCAAAAGTTATGTTTTTTACATGGAAGGTACTGAAGGTACTAATTACACTGATTCCAAATTGACTAAGTTCCCTTTTATATCCTGTGGGATATACAGGTCTGGAAACAATTCAAGAGACCACTGCAGATTTTTCTGATGACATCCTACGGATGCTGAGTGACATTCGAAGTTGACGATCATATTCAAATGTGCAGTGGTCACTTAAGTTTGAATATGACTGTCAACTCATTCAGTTCAAGACATTCAGCAAGTAAAGGATGACCTCAGAAAAGTGTGCAGTGGTCTCATTTTCCCCAGAGCTGTATGTATGAAGTTCACTACCTGCTACTCTTGACAGATCCCCAAACTGCAGCCCATTGTCCTCATGTCATCTTTACCAGGAGCAATCTCACACTACTACTCATGCTCTGTTCTTTTTTCACCCATTTATGTCATTTTTCGGCCCATTCTCAGTTTTGTTTTGCTCTTTATCTGCCAATGTGAAAACACAGATGTCCATTTTAAATCAATAGCCTACTCAATCTGTGAAATACATTGATTATGTAGGCCTAATGATGAATGAAGATTAATAATTTTCTCTCATCCAATATATTCTTTCACGGTATGTACCTTTTTCCCCTTTATAAAGTCCATCCATACAAGGCATCTTTAGCAGACCCAGTGTGGAAGCAGAGATCATAAATGTTGAATTATGAACTATGAGCATACCTACCACTAGCTGTATTATTATGGTCATTTTGTAGCTCACTGGAAGGAATCCTTTTCACAGATTTTCAGTAAAAAGTTTCAATTTGAACAATTTCAATATTCAAATTGTTAACATATACTAGTCTTGGCAAAACAAGGCAGGTTCATTCACATAAATATTAAAAATGCACATGTACATTCAATGTACATGACTTTAAATTGCTTTCTGAACTTTACTGGAATGGCTAGTTAGAAATAATTAAGTGGCAGAGGTTGATAAATCAATCAGTGGAGATCGCAAGAAATCTGACTTTGGTAACACTTTAGTATGGGGTGTTGCTGTTACAGTGTACCTACCTAATTAGGTACAGTGGTACTACCTGTGTAACAACATGTACTATCATTGTACTTGCATTATGTATTTGTGGGTACCTACATATAGTTGTTACATTGTAATACTGAGTGCTTTTACAAAACTTTTCCAATTTGCCTACATATTTCATCAGAGGCAAAGGGCTGACCTGAGACCTGCTGGATGGGGTAAATCTGGTCATGAAAGATTTGATGTACAAACCATTCTTAGCTCCAGTCAAGGGGTCATTGTCTTCAGCTGTGCTGCTACAACCTTGTTACGGGTTTATGTCACTGTATCAAAGAGTAATAAGTGTGTACCAACACGGATGGAAACATATTTGGAAACATATTTTTCTTCAAATGAGGAAAAGTCATGAAACTTGAAGCAAAACAAAAAAAGTTAACCGTATAGTTTTTGATGTTAAACATTGCTTGGGGTCAAATTGACTCCAAGGACAACATGAGGGTTAAGTTAAGTGAATAATCTCTAATAAATTACCAAATAACTAGTTTGTCAACTATGGCTCAGCATGGCACACTAAACTTAGAGATAGGCAACTGGTGGGTAAATGAACAATTTATTAGGCATTAAGCCTTGGAAGGTAAATGTGCAGCAATATCACTTCAGTAAATATACTTCAGCAAAGGAACAAATGAACAAAGTCAACTTAACCTCAAACAAAGAAACTTCAACTTAACCGTAACAACTTACAAAGTTAGAATGGCAAATACACCAGATAAAACAATGTAGCAAATAAAGAAAATCACAAAACCTAAAGAAAGAAAAAAGAAAGAAAGAAAGAAAGACAGAAAGGGCAGGCGAGAAAGAGGGAAAGGGAGAGAGAGCCCAAGAGTCTAGCCGGCTATGCAGTGTGAAAGCGGTTTACTTCATCCAGCAACACCTTTGAATGTTCACAACTCCTCCCAACTTCCTCACAGTTCATTGGTCATTTGGTGTGACAATACAAGTGTGAGATCCACAGGTAGACTACAGTATATTTCTGAGTCTACAACTATGCCATAGACACATTCGATTGCAATGAAATCATGATCAGACTGTTGCCCACATTCGGGTATCAATTCAAGACCAAACATGAATGTGTTATATTCACAACATACATTTACAGAGATTTCATAGGTGACCATCGAGTCTCCAATATGGAGGAAGGAAATGAAGCTGACCAGTCGTTCATATTCACATTATTCAGTCCATGGTGTCCGAAGGAGTCATTCAGAGCAGTGTCATGTGTTTGACATTAGTCGACCGAGCTTCGCCAGTGCTCAAACAAGTCCTCTGCCACACCCCGTGGGTATGTGTGTGAATAGCAACAGTCTTTTGTTTTCTCGATGGGTCAGGCATGAGCATAGGGAAAAGACAGAAAGGTGAAAGGAATAATAGAAAGAGCAAAACAATATACAACATCTCAAATAAAGAAAATTATTCTTTATTTGAGATGTTGTATTAGCAATTCTGTAAATGACTGATGGGGATACTAAGGCCTGTTGGATATTCTTTGTTTGTTAATGGCATCATTTGCACACTGAATAAAAAATGACCAAGATAATCAAATCAAATAATCAAAGCATGTATACAAATGATGTTAATTCACAAGCAATTTTGTTTTCTATGTTCAAAAGCTTCAACTGAAATGTACAATTCAAGCATAAATCCATGGTCCATAAATACATAAATCTGTCTTACCATGTTCTTGAATGGTTCATAGTCTGTGTCATATCGCCTGTCATTACATTGTCCGTCAGTGAAAGCACACACAAAGCAGGATCGGGTGGCATTAAATCTAGCACATAGTTTTTGATACAATTGTTGACCAGACCTGTGTCTTCGCCCTCACCATCATACTTAGGCCTATTGAATTAGCTTAATCGCTGCTTCTTTGATAGATAGAACGGAGAGGCCTGCGTCGCAGCAGTAATTTTCTAAGGAGGAAGTGTAACACTGATCTACGCTTAATTGGTGTTTCAGACGTCTAATTTCTGCCTCCATCGCCTCACTCTGTTTTGCCCAAATATGTTTCTCACATTCAAATGCATCAATTTGTGCTTTAAGATTTTTTAACTCCTCTGAACGCGACCTTTCTAAGCTTTGCATGTTATCTAACGTTTTCTGTCCATCAATACGTTTGTTGGTTTGTTTGCGGTGCTTCAGGAAATATGGCGGAGGTTTTCCCGATCCAAGTATCCAGCAATCTTGCTTGACATGGCCCACTTTCTGACAATAACTGCAGAATCTGCTTGCTTTACTTTTCGGGCGTTCTTCCTCCGTCATCAAGCCTTTGCCATGTGTATCCACGCGTCGCACTGTTGCCTCAGCGCATTCATCAGGTTGAGCTGGTAGGTTCCGTGCTGTTTCACTTTCGGCAGAGGTAGGGCCATTGGTGGTTGGCCTGTCTGCAAGCGGTAGGCCTTGCAACACAACATTGTCTGAAAGCTCACATGTAGAAGTTTCAGCATCTCTCACATCAGGACAAGATCGCAATGAAGTTGGTAAAGCAGAATTATCAGAAACGGCATCTGTGCTAACAGCAACATCTCTCACTTCAGGACATGTTGGCAAAGAAGGCACATCAATGTTAGGGATTTCATCTGTGTTAACAGCAACATCTCTCACGTCAGGAAAAGTTGGCAAACAAGGCACATCAATGTTAGGGATTTCATCTGTGTTAACAGCAACATCTTTCACATCAGCAGAGATTTTCACTGAAACGCAAAGTCTTTCAATTTCCCCCATTTTCTTTTTTAACACTAAAGACATAATGCCTTCCATAATTTGAAGCCGTTTTTGTTTGGGCTTATTCATTCCAGTGTCAAGCCACCAAAAATGAATTTCTTCTTCGGTAGACTCAGATGTGATACCTTTACTTTCTAGCTTGTGTAGTATGCCATTGCCTTCCAACTTTTTACTCCATGCAGATAATAGAAGTTCTTCACCTAGATTTCTATGTTGGTTCATGGTCGTTTTACGCAAAACAGAGAGCCAAAGTTTCTGGATATTTTGGTGAAATGTTAGCGTCAATAAGGAGTATGCCTGTGTTGGCAAACGTAAAATAATATCTCTTCAGTAAATATTCTTCATCAAAGGAACAATAGAGCAAAGTAAACTTAAACTTAACTTAACCTCACACAACAAGCTACCAAGTTAGAATGCCAAATACACCAGATAAAACAATGTGTCAAATAAAGAAAATAACAAACCACAAGGAGAGAGAGAGAGAGAGCCCAAGAGGTCAGTCTGAGTTCTTGCCAAAAGCAGAAGAGTAGAAGAGAGCTGCCAAGAGTCATACTTTATCCAGTAACACCTTTGAATGTCCACGACTCCTCCCAACTTGCTCAAAGTTCATGTGACAATACAGGCTTGAGATTCACAGGTAGACTACCGTATATTTCTTAGTCTACAACTATGCCATAGACACATTCGATTGCAATGAAATCATGGTCAGACTGTTGCCCACACTACAAGTATTAATTCAAGATCAAACATGAATGTGTTATATTCACAACAACATACATTTACAGAGATTTCCTAGGTGACCATTGAGTCTCCAATATGGATGAAGGGGAGGAAGTTGTGGGGTTATTTGATAGGGTGCCTCCCACAGCCGTCTACTGTAAGACCATAGTGATCAAAAGCTCACACAGATGTAAATTAACAACAAAAGGCTTTCAGCCTTATCTGCTTCAGCTGCCAACCCTCACACATTTGATTGGTTTGAGAGCACGTGGAGCCAATCAAATGAATGAATCCCACTCTCAATGGGTGAGAGTTGTGGTTTTTTTTTCCATTCTGATAGATGGCTGGCATGTCATCTCACATTTTACAGTTTCATACTTAGACTAAGGTGATGACATGTACTAACAGGTAAAGAAAGATCGGTAACACTTTAGTTTGGGGTGTCGCTGTTACAGTGTACCTACCTAATTAGGTACAGTGGTACAACCTGTGTAACAACATGTACTATCAGGTACTATCATTGTACTTGCATTATGTATTTGTGGGTACCTACATATAGTTGTTACATTGTAATACTGAGTGCTTTTACCAAACTTTGCCAATTTGTCTACATTTTTCATCAGAGGCAAAGGGCTGACCTGAGACCTGTTGTATTGGGTAAATCTGGTCATGAAAGATCTGATATACAAACCATTCTTAGCTCCAGTCAAGAGGTCATTGTCTTCAGTGTACATGTAACAGTTGTGCTGCTACAACCTTGTTACGGGTTTATGTCACTGTATCAAAGAGTAATAAGCAATATGCAAATAATATAATAATATAATATGCAAAGCTACTTCTAATACCCTGTGTGAGCTGTTGAATTTTACTCACCCCAGAGTCCTCCCTCTGCCATTCAATGCTCTTCAGCTCTTTTCTGTCTCTGCTGTTGATCTCAACGTATTCCAAAAGATTATTCATCACAAACTGCACATCATCCTCCCTCTGTCCATTGCTGTCCTGTCAGCTCTGTCCAAGGATGCATCTCCTTCATTCAGAACTCTTTGGACATCTTTGGATGGAATATCCATCGGCAGAGTGAATCCTTCTGCCCTCTCTTCAGCCCTTTTTGTGGTCTTGGTGTGTGTTTGGTTTTCCAGTGTGGATTTGCTTTAGCTCCATTTAGAGGAGATTTGGCGGTTATTTCTATCCATGTCCTCATCAAGGTTAGCCCCCAAAGCTTCCAGTTCTCTCCTTGGTTCTTCTAGTCTGTGTTTGTTAACCTTCTTCTTCATTGCTGTTCCTGAACCTCCATGCTCATCCTGCTGCACATCCAGGTAGCACATCAAAAAACAAAATAACTATCTAGAGTATTAGCTATTTCAACTGTGTAACCATTTTCAAAACACTGCTGCTGCTGCTGCTGCTGCTGTTGCAAAAAAAAAAAAAAAAATCGGTGCTTAGGACTTTTTTGAAAGCATGGTCTACTCCACAGGATTATATTGTTATACAGACAGTGGTAGCTTCAAAAAAGACACCAAGTGTGAACGCAGCCTTACCCTGTGTTGTGTTTAACAGTTTCTTTTCACTCATGTCATAATTATGACGCACAAAATTCAGATGGGCAGGAAGTTGAACAGTCTTTTTCCAATTTTTTTTTACAATCTGTCTGTGATCAGCACCTGCTGAGAACTATTGGCGTTGCTGACTAAAATGTATGGCAACAGTGCAGGTCTTTTTCTTTCATTTTTATCTTCTGTCGCTATTGCCATCACATCTACAACAGGGCACATGGTGTGAGTAGTACTATGGAGTGCAAGCCATTATAGAGTGTTGAGGTGACCGCTGTGATTTTAATGTGGCAGATTAGCATCTTTGCACCTTTCAGTTTTTAAGGTTCTCCTAAAACGGCACCAGAAACGCCTGCTGAACCAGGACCAGGCTGTTTTGTTGTCATTTTTGGAGCCTGGGCTGTCTTCAGAGTGTTTTTTCAGTATATTCAGGGTATTTACTTACCAGGTAAGGGAAGACAAACTTAAGAAGGGAGGTAAACAAGCAAACAAGTTCTCCGGAGAGGTCTGTTACTGGATTCCATCTCTGGGGTCTCTCTCCCTCTCTATCCTCCAGTGGTGGCATCCCCCTCTTCTACATACCCCTTCATTAGCTCATATCCCCTCTCCTCTCATCTCTCTGGTCCTCCCAGTTGAGCTCTTTGTTCTTGGGGCCTTCCGATTTACCTTGTGAATGACTACAGAAGAAGTTCATTCTCAAGGGTCCTTCACCTTCAGTTTTTATGGGTCTAATTGTGATCATACTGTGATGGGTTAACATTGATATAGAAACAAAAAACTAAATTGTTTCTTCTATTATAAGAACCCTGCCCTGTGCTGAAGTAAATCTTCCGATTTACCTTGTGAATGACTACAGAAGGCCCCCCAGTTCCACTTTGACAAAAGAAGAAGTCCTTCTTAAGGGAGGGATAATCTTAGAAGTAAACAAAGACACAAATAAATAAATTAAACGTATCAATTCTAACATTACTTGTCACTTAAGTCAGTTAATGATTCTGATGCCCTTTTTTTGGGAGGCGAGGGGGGGGGGGGGGGGGTCCATGACTGGATTCCTTCTCTGCGGCATGGCTCTCCTTTAACCCTCTAGTGTTGGCATCCCTCTCATCTCCATACCCCTCTCATTTGTCTACATCCCCTCTCCTCTACTCTCCCCCTCCTTTCTCTGGTCTGAGGGGAGTTCTCTCTGTCCTGCTCTTTGTTCCCGGGACCTCCACATTTCCTTGCCATGACTTCACTGTCTAAGTCCTTTCATTCCACTGTGACTACAAAAATGTCACTTCTGTGGTGAACACCAAAGATTTGTATTCATTTATTAAGCTGTATCAACCAGAAAAATAACAATGATTAACAAAAAACAATGAACATTTGTATTCAAGTAAAACAATTAAAAAGATTCATAAACATTTTTTTTTAAATGACCGCCGCTTGCTGTGAACCATCCACCTCCCCAGTGCCCAGAGGTGACCCAGCTTCTGACGCCAAGTTGCTTTCCTAACAAAAGTCTTGGTTTCACTTTTTGGCTCAGGGAGTGCTTCTCTGCTGTGCTGTCTTAGTTTTGATATACTGTAGCACCGTTTCCCTTAGTGACAGCAGGCTATGTGCCATTTCAGGAACAAATGGCCCTATTGACGACAAATAACTCTTGAGAACGTAGCCTAATTTATGAAAGTGTACTTTGAGAAAATAAAAGTCTGTGGCCATAAATTTCGTCCAAAGCATTCTGTTTTTAACATTTGTATTTGTTGTCAGTTAACTCCATGACTCATGATGCCCCTTGACATAATCATGAGTTTTCCGGAAAGGTCCGTGACCGGATTCCATCTCTTGAGGTCTCTCCATGGACCCTTCAGTGTTGGCATCCCCCTCATCTACATTTCTCTCTCATTAACTCTCGTCCCCTCTCCCCCCATCCCCGGTCCTCTCCTCTCCTCTGCTCTCTGGGCTGTGGTCTGGTCTGAGGGGAGGCCCTCCCTGTCCTGCTCTTTGTTCTTGGGGCCTCCAGATGATGCCAGGCCGCATCGTCCATCACTCTGTCACTCCTGCGATGCTCTTGGGGGACCCTGAGTCCTGCTGGCCCATGCATATTCAGCAGCGAGAGGGAGAAATAGTAACCCCCTGAAGCAGGATGAATGTGGGCCTGCGGGGGTGGGGTGGGGGGTGGGATGTGGCAAACGGCAGGATCACCCCACAGCACGTTGTTCACCCCCATATTAAAATGTGTTAATAAAGAGCATTGAGATTCCCGCAGTAATGCCTCCCCTGGGTCCGGCTCACTAATTAAGGGCCTGCCGCTTCCTATGAACCCCAATCAGTCAACACCAGGACGGACGGGTACTGCTCTGGCACTTCATGAACATATTGGCTTATACTGGCGTGAAACATGATATCATGGTCACATAACGGCCAGCATATAAACCATAAAGTTACACTCTCAGGGATCTGTTTGTGTTCTTGAATGGTTACCATTGACTGTTTCATCATCAGGCGTACTCTACTGAAGTCAATCTATCATGACCGTGGCATATGAACAGTTTGTAGGGGTCTAATTGTGTTCATACTGTGAAGGGTTAACATTGATATAGAAACAAAAAACTGCATTTTCTTTACTCTTATATGATGCATTACAAGAACCGTGCCCTGTGCTGAAGTAAATGTTTCATTTGGGATTCTCTGTTGTTTTCTGTATGTTGGCAGGACTTCAATGCATATATTAGAACAATGTCTTAGAGCCTGAAACAATTTTACTTGTAATAGTAAATCTCTTCCCGGCCATGTGGTAAAACTACTGCTTATGCCAACCTATAAAGTGCTGGTATTGCTTTAGCAGTGCTGGTATGACTGTAGGCATGTCACTGTGCGCTTTCAGAGTTGATTGTGCATCAAATTGTAACAAGAGTGTCATGATTATCCGAATGAAAAGACCTCTCTAATTATGACACTCTGCTCCATTGTGACTGAATGCATTAGTGAGTTAGCATTGTGTCTGCATGTCCCTGTGGTCCTCAGGGAGTCCCGAGGCTGGGGACTCCACTACACCCTTGCCATTCTCTTACGCACGTTCAGCATGTCACTGCTACACTGTGTGCATTGTGTAAGAGTGTTGGAGAGTTCTCCATCCTCCACATCTTTCTTGTCTCCTCAGCTTCAGACAGAAGTTGGAGAGTTTTACAAGTTCGTCAGGCCTACTTTTTGGCTTGAGGCTGTTTGGCTTTTTTCCTTTGGGCTTTGTCTGTCTGGCCTTTTATAGCATGTGTGCAGAGTTTTGTCTGACTGTCTGGGTGGAACCGTATGAGTGTTTGTATGGCACTTCAGTAATGTCCTCTAACAGTCCTATCAGACCCAGACACACACAGAGGCACACAAGCACACACCTACCTACCTCGGGCCCCAATAAAACAAAATAATAAAAGCTTTTAGAGCCTTTAGATCTCTGCAGTGAGAGAGATGAGACCAAAAAGGAGAGAGAGGGGAAAAAAAAGCCCATACCATTATGACAGTCATTTCCTGTCAGAGGACTATCATTTGGACTGGACATGGCGCTGACACTGGCACCAGGCTCTAATGACTTCAGTGTGAGAGATCTGAGGGGAAGCCTACGCCGGGACCCAGGAGCCAGGGGCTGTGCTCAAGTCCCGGCCAACAAACACAGAGAGGGACGCCAGCAGGGGATGGAGCCTGCCTGGCCCACCGGAGCCCCTTCATTTATCTAACTAATAAAGGAGCCACTTGCCTCGGCCCTAATTGCCACCTAACTCTATCAAGATGGGGTATGTTAAAGGGTGGTGGTGGGGGGGGTGCTGGCCTAATTTGGAGGCTCTTTGTTGAGCCGGTCCACAACCTCTCCCTCTCTCTCCCCCGAGGACCCTCGATAGGCTGCGGAGCGGACATCAGAGGGCCAGCAGGAAACACAAAGCAGAGGGAGGCCAGAGGGATGGAAGGAAGCAAAAGCTGCCTTTATACGAGGAGGCTGCGTCTTAACACCCATACTCTACTCAGACTCATTAGTGCTAAGCCTAGATCTTTTTTTATTTCCTAGAGAGTCTTGATCCTCATACCTCAGGTCTTGTCTGTACATATGCAGCATATTTACTGAATGAGTTGGAGAAGCAGACTTAAAGTTGTAAAGTGGAAACTGTATTCCAGCGTATTACACACTCCATAAAATGTCTGGGTCAATGCATATAACTTTTTCACTGCAGCATTTATGAATATCTTCCATTAAACTATTCACTATCAACTACTTTAGATAGTTGTTAATATCATGGTTTATTTTATTTTATTATTATTTCTTCTTCCCAAATATCTGGTGAATGTTTAGCCTAGCATGGAGAAAAAAACATATGTTCCAGAATACACACAGCAGAGTGGAAAATGACTTCAGGGCCTTATCCTCATCTGCACAGAAACTTTCCAATTTTCCACCGCCTGACCACAGCCAACGCAGTTAACCAAGCACAGTGCGAGCATTTGCGTTGGGGTGCGTAAAGGGGGTAGGTTGGTGGTCGTGGAGGAGGGTGATAGGGGGGAGACAGAGAAAATAAAAAATGAGCAACGCTAAATTGAGAAGGAAAAGCTAACAATGGGCACAGCTCATTTTGGAGTCTGTTAATCATTCTCTGGCCCCTCTGGCTTCAATAAGGGGTGAATAAAAGAGTATAAAAGAACAATTTGGGCCGTCCCAGCTGTGAATGCGCAGCCCATCACACGAACAATAGCCGAGTGGCGGCTACCATAATTCAGCGTGTGATCGGCGACACGCCCCCTCTCCCCGCGCCGGCTTTGTTTAAGCTGACCGTCGGCACATCAACCGGCACACTGCCAGATGGGGAAATCCATAATGCAGATCAGAAATGAGGCACCCACTCCCCTTCTCCCCGCACACACACCGATACCCCTTACATACTCACTCATACACACACCGATGCCCCCTTTCACACACACACACACACACACAAACACACACTGATACCTCTGTCCTTACACACAGATACTGTCTTACACACACACACACATATACAATGATTACCCCCACCCCCCACCCCACTCTTCACCCCAATCCATGCGTGCACCGGTGCCACATAACTGCCCGTTACAAGCCGCCGGGCGCTCCCCCTCGCCTAATTAAGCGCAGCTTTGCCTGCCTGGGGCGCGATGGGTTCCTGACCGGCAGCACAGCTCCTGCACCTGGGGATGCTACCTGTTGCCCCACCGCCGCCACCCCCCCAACCCCGCCCTCCCCCAACCCCGCCCAGAGCTGGGAGGAGGGTTAGAGAGACGGAGCGGTGAACCCAGCTGGCTGCGTTGGTCTGTGGCTGATGAAGCGTGGTGCCCCGTTCCAGGCTGTTTTTCTTAGTGGATTTGGTGGGTGGGCGGGTGGCGGTTTGGCTCCTCCAACCGTGACTGCGGGTCACGTGACGGCTCCTGGCACCGGGGCCCCACTTTCGATTTCAATTTCAATTGAGCTCAGATTCAGTTATTTAGCCGGTGTCATTGTCTGGAGACGCTTTCTGGAAGCCGCGGCCCAAACCACACAGGACCAAACCCATGGTGGCATTGGCACTGGAAGAACTCATTTTGAAACTGGAAGAGGCACTGAACAGAGATTTTCTTAAAGTGAAAAAAAGGGCTTACAGTCCATTTACTCAGGATAGAATATTTATTCTGCCTCATCAGATTACTAGTAATTTATCCCCCGGTTAAATTGTATACTATTTTGTGATTGCCTGGCAAGGGGGCCCATTAATTGGGACACCTATGAAGAAGTTCTGGTAAAAAAAATGAGTGTATTTCCTTTTGTATCAATGCTCTTTTGAATAGTAACTATAGCAACTCTTTGTAAATGATGAGGCACGTGTATCCAAGCTAACTACCACTGCTTTGCCTCTGTCTCATTCCTAAATTCTGTATATTGCGATATATTGGTGGCCGTATCCCTATTTGGCAACATTATTCATGTATATACCTGGCGGAAACTTAAAGTTATGGAAGATTTTTGTAGAAAATGTATAAAGTTCGCTCTCATCTTCTTTTTCTTTAGGTAGTTGTATGGATAGAACCTCTTGAATCTGCTGTCTGTTAAGATGTATCAACACACACACACACACACACACACACCTGAGCATCATGTCTACCCTGTTATTTTCTTCTTTTTGTAATGATACACCAATCTTGAGAGAGTTGTGTCGTCAGCATGAAATCTGAATGAATGGCCAGTTCCACAGACTATCTACTATTTATGTCAGGAGTCCGTGGAGAGTGGATGAAATTTGGCTTTGAGATGTTCTCTCTTTATCATGTTCTTGTGGGGGGGTTGAGTGTGAACACTTTCCAGAGAGCCTGTGAAGTCAGCAGAATGTCATGCAGCAGTCTGATGTCTCTCACAAAGAAAGCCACAGTCGCATCCGTGGCATATAGCTGACCAATAATTCATCTTCTCAATCAATAGGGAGCGTAACCCCTTCACTCCGGCCCATAATACCGTGTCCCTTTATAGTCTTGATGGGACAGGAGTTCAGTCACACTGCTCTTTGATGGCCAGACACTTTTATGGGCACCATCTGACTGCAACGTCTCAAAGCTGAAACATATCAAAGCGGCGATGTCTGGAAAATAAGAAGGCTGCCCATGACTAGGGCTTAAGGAAGGCAGGAAAGCATTTATGCCACCAACCCAAGTGTGGTACAGTGCTATGCTCTATAGGTTTTCCAAATTAGCCCTTTGGCTAAAGAGGAGGTGGGGTGTGGTCCTCTAATGCATATTTAAATAAGTACTTTGCATTTTTCGCGGAAATTAGCTTTTTCCCCTTCTAGTTAATAAAATAATGGGGCCTGGTTTGTGACCAAAAAAAATGCATGAAAATGCAAATACCTGCAGGGGGAACAAATGAATGAGAGGGTGGTGTTTCCCAAGTTAATATCCACGCAGTGACGGTTAAATGGGCCTTTGTTTAGTGATTAGGCTGAGTTTGCTTTGGGTTTAGGGAATCAGACTCTGAGGGGTGGTGTCGGGGCTGTTTAACTTGCAACCCTCCCGGATAAACGTGGGGGAGTCTTGGGAGGACGCTGCATCTGACACGCAGCATATTGACACCCACACCCCCTCACCCGGCCGCATTGTTTGCTGGGCGGGTACGTGGATGGTGGTATGATTAGAGCGTGTCTATGCTTGGGCATAATTAGGAAGTTATGGCGTATGCTGTGGCGTCTGCTGCGGAGGCGATTGCGCTGTCCGTTTTTGAGGAATCAGACAAGAGAGGGTCCGTCTTGAGAGACTGAGGGCATGTCACTTCTGAGTCACTGCTGCATTTCCCTCTGAAAGCGAGTGCCCACGAGAGCAAAAGCGGCACCAATTATGCCAGCGGGCATATGGGCAGCGGCGCTCAACCCGCCTCAGCCCCCCAGATGATGCGGGAGACCAAATGCGTGCCAGCTCCAGAGAGGTCAGACCCCAGCTTTCACGCCGGTGCCAAGAAGAGTTCTAATTACTGGCACTTTCCATCCGAGCGGCTCTGCCTGCCACACAACTCCCCCCCACTCCATCCCCCCACGGCCACTCACACACACCTCCTACATCCAGCTGTGGAGCAGCGTGGATCCTCAGATCCCGAGGAGAGTTGCACCTGCATCCTATGAGCCCCCTGCCACCGGCTGTCTGTCTACAGAAGTGGATGTCTGCCCTCCTGCCCAACACACACACACACACACACCTGCCGGCCTCCTCCCCACCTAAAATCTGGTGGTGATGGCATAGTGTGTGTGTGTGGGGGGGGAGCGCCCAGATTGACATGCTGTGCCCACACAGCTGTCTCGTTTCTCTAACTGTCACAATTTCTGTAAGACAAGACTGGGTTTTATAGCCTATTTGTTTTGGCTTGTTGTTTTGTTTATCGACTTGGCAACACCCCTGTTTATCAGCGTTGCCATAAATCATGCCGATAGGCGGTTACTCATTCTGCGGGCAATTGCTTGTGTAAATCTGCTCATAGGAAGGCGATTACTGTATGAAAACATTGAAAACGTGAAATATAGTGAGGACTCAAATTACACTGGAAACCATAACAGATGTCCTCACAGCGCCTTGCAGAGTGGATGGAAAGTGCGATACAAGCGCCGGAAAGAGTAACTCAATACTTCCAGTCTTGGCAAACCAATACTACTGCTCTTTCGTTGGAATCATTACAGATCAAAGGAGACTCTCCATGGGAAAAAAAGCAACAAAAAAAACCCAAAGCAAACGAATCCTTCTCCCAGGTGCCATTACTGTCTGACCGACACTGCCTGGTCAATCCGCTGTCACTCGATGAGCGCGCTGTTTAATTTCATTAGCCTGATTGCTCGGCGCGCCAGCGGAGAGAGCACACAGAGGGGGTCGTAATTGGAGTTCGATTACAGCACTGTTCCTCGTCAGGTTCAGGGAAATTACACAACTCCAGCATCCAAGTCTGCTATTGATCCCGCTTTTGTGCTACAAACAATAATGTAGCTTTCACAGGTACCTGAGAAAGAGAGAGAGAGAGAGTGAAATAAAGGGATGTAGAGGGAGAGAGGGGGAGAGGGTCTAAAATGCACAATCAGATGGGAAGCACTCACACAAATGGACTGATTACTATCCGTGGACTACAATGCATCTCCTGGTAGCTCTTACAAAACTAGTCCATCGTCACAGTCTGTTCAGTCATTTCCTGGCCATCACATTTTAAGCCATAACTGCAGCGTAACAATCCTCACTTTGGTCATTCTTTTTGTGCTTTTACTCTGGCTTCCGCTACTCTGCTACTTTGTCTTGCTCAGTAGGAAGCGGCTATTCTCAATGGGGATCTAAATGAGCTGTTCGACAGTCTTTTTTTACCGTGGCTTTCATTGTTTGTTTCTGGCACTTTGCCTCCGCCAACAGCTGACGATGCCCAGAGAGCACACATGGGCTTCTGTATTAGTTTCTGTCAAAGTCCTGCCGTCTACTGGGATTCACCATTGTTTTGATGGCTGGGGCCAAGGACAACCTTATCTAAACAACCTTCAAGGTATGTTCTTGTTTTTTTTTTGTTTGTTTTTTTTTCTTTCAGACAAAACCTTAGAGCCTGTAACCCAGAGAAATATGGGAAGGTGGGTTTGGGCAAGAGATACAGACTCTCTTATTTTAGGAGATTCCTATATGAATAAAGTCAGCTTATTACAAAATCAACTAGGAGAGAATGGGGGTAAAGAGATAATAGGATGTGCCATTTGTGCAAAGGAGGCTTTGATGTGCCTCAGTTGCCATTGATTTCCAGAGGCCATACATTCCCCATACATTTGCCAGTCATTATGGCGCAGTGGTATGTCCCTGGGCACAGCTGAGCCATGAATGGAGTAGCATCCCCAAATGAAGACGGGCAACGTGAACTTCCCCCCGTAAGTTTGGAAGACGGGGGTCGTCACGGCAACTTTGTAACGGGGCTGGGCTGCTATTGTGTGCCTCCGTTACGGGACGTCCCACGTAAAGGGGTGCACTAATGGGAGTCGCACTGGGCCTGTCAGATTGGGGTGGAGTGATGGCACCTGGGACCCCCCATGGACCCCTCACACACACACACACACACACACGTACACGCACTCGGACACGGACATGCATACATATACATACATCCACCCGCACCCATGCAGAGACATGCATACATGGTTGGTGATAAATTCCTGGCCCCTTCTGTGGTGTGGTGTGATGTGTTAAAAAATTCGTCTCTGCACACAACCCCCACAGATCACACTGCAGTCCACTACACTACATATTATGCTGTGTTAAGGCAAATACCAGCAGGTTCAGCAGATTGCATGGTATACAGAATATATTTAGTTAGAGATTGAATTTCAAAAATTCTGTATAGGGTGCTCTTTGTTTATTTGTTTTGTGTTTTGTCTGTCGTGTGACTGAATAATATTTCAATGTATTTTTTAGAAGAATACTAACACATCTAAAAACCACTTACAGTACATGGCATAAATAAACAAACAATGACTGTTTGTTAAATAACATCCAACTTTACTGTCCATGAAGTATATGAAGACATACAGACTCTGGTAAAATATTTAACATCAATTTATTTGAAGATTAGGTTACATGATTAAGTCATTATTTGGATGCACTCCGACTGGAGCAGTGAATGGCAAGTAAGAGGATTAAGTCTGACTTATTTTTGTTTTCTTTTTGTAGCACCCCAATAACAATGACACCCTGATGGACACATCATCGGTGTAGACAGTAGCTGACCTGGGTTTATACAGCCTCCTGTTTGTTTATCTTAGCACATGTGTGTGCATCTATTACTCTGCATGCATCCACACACACACGTGTGTTTGTGTGTGTGTGTGTGTATGTGTGTAGGTTCCCCTGCTGGACTAAGACAGTGACAGTATATTCTGGCTCTCTGCGCACGGCCCCAGGGACGGTTATTAATCCAATAATTAAACATTTATTGCCGACAGCACCTGCTCTCCCCCTTTACACCGTTCCCTGGGGACTCCATCACACGAATCCAGGAAGCTGGAGGATAGGGAGATAGGTAGGAGGGAGAGAGTGAATGAGGGAGGGAGGGATAGAGAGAGAGGGAGGGAGGTAGAGCGAGAGGCTGTGTTAGAGGGAAGAAGGAGGGGCGGGGAAAAAAGCGCAGCGTTTTGGAGAGGGGTCATCAGATAGCCGGATTCTTTCACAGTGGCACAGTGTGGGCTTTTGTCTCGTCCCCCCCCCCAGCGCACGCGTTATCTGTATGGACAGCATGTGAAGTTATGTGAGTCAAGAACAAAGGAAGGACAGGAGGAGGACGAGTCTGACACGAGAGAACAAGAGAAAGAAGAAGAAGGAGAGGAAGAGGAACAATACAAGAGAGATGCCACCCTCTGTGACAGCAGCTGCTGGAGGCTGACAGCTAATGGGAAAAGTTTCAACCTGCACTTTGCCATTTTAGGTGCCATTTTCTTTCACCACTATTTTACGTGAAAGATGATTATTTCCTGTTTTTAAGGACACAAATGGCAGAAGAACATGTGTCTTTTCTTTTAGTTGTACTTGGAAAATGACTGACAAATTGCTCTGCTCTATTTGTTAAAATACAGGACAGAGGTAGTGAGACTAGGGAGAGTGGAAGTGGTAGAGGAAAGACAGTGAGTGAGAGAGAGGAAGAGAGAGAGAAAAGAGTGTGTGAGAGAAAACAGAAGGAGAGAGAGAGAGGGAGAGAGAGAGAGACTTTGAGAGCAGAGAGGGTGGCAGTGCTGCCCAGCAGCTGGGAGAGAAGATGCTGCGCTACCTGATCAAAACACTGCTCCAGATGAACCTGTTCACGGACACCATCAGGGACGCGTCCAACAATACCGAGCTCCTCTTCAACCTCTCCTCATCAGCCTTCAACTCCTCCGTCCTGGACTGGAGCAATTTCACCAACCTCAATGGTAAGTACCCTCCAGATGGACAAGACACTGTGTTTTTTTTTGGTGGTAGTGTTGGTAGAGTAACTCTTCTGTCACTTTCTGTTCATAATCCATTTTTCATTTTTCAATGTGCATACTAATTCTGTGGGCTGACAAAGTCTGGAAACTTCCCTCACAAATTTGTGTGGTTGTCATGGTGATTCTGGCATTGGCTCTGTCCACCTTTATTGCGACAGATAAAAACTAATTTGTAGCTTTCATTGTTAAACAATTATTGTCTATCTTCGCTTGAATTTTTTTGAGAAAAAAGCTTCCCGAGCATTAGTTCCTGAGTATTCATCTCGGTAGAAAATGAATTCATGAAAAGTGTGCAACCAAGATTATGAAATTATAATAGAAAGCCACTCTTGAGTCTGAAACTTAAATTGAGTTGGACTCACAGGGGTGTGCGGAGGTTCCAGGGGACATACTCACAGCCCCTTTATTAAAGTTTCATCAAGATTTAACCAAAGGTGAATAATGATGTGGAAATGAAATCGTTTAAAGTGAGAGAGAGGGAGAGAGAGAGAGAGAGAGAGAGAGAGAGAGAGAGGAGAATTAGAGGTTCTACTGAGTGTCCTTTTCAACGTGAGGCATTCATACTTTACTGTGACAGAAAGAAATGGGAAACGCTTGTCTGATAGTCTGTCATTGAGTCGTGCAACGTTTAAGCATGTATGAGGTGCTTACGGTATGTATGCTTTTGTGTGTGTTTGCGCACATGTTTGTGTGTGTGTGTGTGTGTATGTGTGTTTGTGCATTTGTGCGTGAGTGCATGTGTACGTGCTCTTGTGTGTATGTATTAATGTGTGTTAATGTATATGTGCGTGTTCCTGTGTGTGTGTGTGTGTGTGTGTGTGTGTGTGTGTGTGTGTGTGTGTTCCTGTGTGTGTGTGTGTGCCTGACCTGCTTTGTCAGTGTGCTGGTGTGTGTAATGGCAGTCCCCTGCTGGGTCCCTCTCCCCACTCGGAGGGTAATGACGCAGCAGGCAGCGAGAGCTGTGGGGACACAGCTAATTGGAGGTTTACCTTGATCTGCTTTTAAACGAGTCCTCATGTATGGCGCGCCATTGTGATCGCCAGTATCAAATGCTCTGGGCATCTCCAAGGTCTCTGCTCTGTGAAGAAAACAAACCTCTTCAAATGACCCTTCTCTGTGGTTAAAGGAAGATTCTATAAACAATCCAAACATGTTGAGTTTTGTCATTGTTTAAGGAATAGAGCAGCACAAATATAGGCATTACAGTAGCTGATAGTCCATGCAAAGTGATGGTTCCGAGTCTCTCAAAGAGAAATACTCTATCAGTGAATAAGAAGCTCATATGAAAGTAGATACATCTCTTCATATCTCCCCCCTCAGCTTTTCCACATGTTCATGGCAATATTGGGAAAATGAGATGTTGGACTCATCTTGGGGTGATCTAGATTTGTTTTATATGACCTCAGATCAAGGCTCTCCCGGACCCCTAAAGTGTGTTCAGGTGATATTGACTTCTGAAATCTGCTGTGGATGAAGCTTATCATTGCAGCCCGACGACAGCAGCTGTGGCTCTGTGGAAGAGTCCAATCGAGTTGCTCTCGTCCCAATTTACTCAGTAGAGGAGCTAATAAAGGGCCCAGGCTCCGTGGGCTGCCTCGGAAAGCTCCGGAAGATTGTGTCAATTCCCCGCGTTACACGCTGTGTTACTCTCTGTTAATTGCTTCCCTCTCGATGGGAGCGTTTCCCAAAATATTACCCAGCCATGCAGAGAGTGACCTGGAATCGCAACAAACGAACAAACGATGACTTGAGAAAGTTTTTTTTTTCTCGTATTTGTGGAGGACTAGCGGAAGAATACACAGTGTGGATGAAGATGTGTGTGTATGTGTGTCAAAGGCAAAGAGTACTGGAGTCTAATGCAGGCCATTGTGTGCAGTCGTTGTGTGCAGCATCTGAGGAATCTTCTAGATGTGCTAACAAAGTGTTACAGCTCATTCAGTCAACACAAGGGGCCCCAGCAGGACACACTCGCATTGCTGATCTGGCCGTTTGGTTAGATAGATAGATACTTTATTGATCCCCAAGGGGAAACTGGCTCCCTGTGAAACAAAATCAGTTGATCTCAGAAATCAGAGATCATGTAACTGATCCAGAAAATAAGTGATGAATGAATACACATATTTCCCAGCAGGGAAGCACAAAGAGGTGTCACAGAGCTGATGTCATCCTTTGTTCATCCATTGTTTTACCCCCCCCCCCCCACACACACACACACACACACTCGTAGGCTGTATTGTATGCTGTTGAAAGACTTCAATTGACTGAAGTTGTCTCTATACTCTCCTCTTTCAGTCTGTGATGGATTTAGTGTTTGTTTTTGCCTTTTTTTGTCTTCCTCTGCTCTACACATCATTATTTACACGTAGCCTCCCCACCGCATGGCTCAATATACCATCAGAATGGAGTGATTGGTATGTATTGGGCTCGGGGAGGCAGCAGCATGACTTGGCTGGTTTGTTCCTGGTTTAGTTTTCATCATTTGTCTTTGTTCCCCGGGGGGGAAAGTGAGTGCCTTTGATGTGAGCGTGATGCAGCCTGATTCCACCACTCTGGAGAGTGACATCTCCCCTAGTTATAACTGTCGGCCTGAGTGAGAAGTGCCATTTGTGATTGCCATGGCAGATTATACCGTGACCAGTGGGAGTGTGGGTGGGAGTAGTGTGTGTGTGTGTGTGTTTGTGTGTGTGCGTGTGGGTGTGTTGGGTGGGGGTTGAGGGGAGTTGGTGACAATGAATTATCTTGTCATGGTTGCACCTGAGGCTCAGCCTATTACATTTTTTTTTTGTGTGTGTGAGATCATCAGCAGTGTGTAGTTTGTAAGAGTGTGAATGTGTGTGTCCTGTGTGTGTGTGTGTGTGTGTGTGTGTGTGTGTGTGTATGTGTGTCTGTTATTTCAAGATCAAATACAAATGTTGTCTCCTATCTACTATTTCCCCCACAAAACACTAGAACACGATCTTACTCTCTCAGTGCAGTTTTTTTTTATGTTTATGTTTAATATATTTTGTGTGTGTGTTTAAATGTCACTGGAGTTGCAATGTGCATAAATGTCAAGAAAGTCTGGACTGTTGCCTCATCAGCAGCGGAGAGCTAATCTTTCTTTTGTATCTTTGGGCTCAGTGGGAGCCTAATCCCTTGTCTTCTAATTGGCACTGGGCACTCTGCAGCCTTCTCTGAGGTGTGTGTGTGTGTGTGTGTGTGACTGTGTGTGTGTGTGTGTGTGTGTGTGTGTGTGTGTACTCTGTGGGGTGGGGAGTAGGGAGTGTCTTGTGCCAGCAGCACTGCGCCATAATCCATTCCTCTGTGTTAATGTGGCTGATGGTTTGCTCAGGGGGGGAGGTCAAGAGGGTTTGCTAATACTACTCATCACCTCATGCCTGCTAACAACACACACTCTCTCACACATACACTCTCTCTCTCTCTCTCACACACACACACACACACACACACACACACACACACACACACACACACACACACACACACACAGTCACACACACACACACACACACACACACACACACACACACACTCCCCACCCCCTGTGCAACCTCTGCCCCTCACTGTGGCAAAATGAGCAGCAAATGAGTCAGTTTGAAGGAGCCGCTATTGTTCTGTGTAAACGAGCAAACACAGGAGTAAATGCACTTGGCAGCTACTGGGTGATTAAACACTTTTAACTGACTAATGTGATACTTCAGAGTAATGAAGCTGAGAACGGCTTCACCTGATGATTTGGACTCAGAGTGAAGCTGTCAACTGATGATGGTCTGGAGGGTCTTGTTCCCCATTTTCTCCGTATCATCTTCCTGAAGCGCTCTCCTCTCAGATGCAAACTTTTCCCATTTCGTTTGTCGCCCTGTCTGCATGATCACCAACAGCAAACACCCAAACGATTGCTTTGTTCTCCAGGAAAATCCAGAATATTAGAGGGAAAATGGCAAAGAAGATCCATAAAGCCCGAATATTTAGGAAGATTGTTGGCTTTGCATATTCAGTCGGTTTCAGTGACTTTTGTTTAAACTTTTCTGCTTCTTCATTAAGACTTTTATTACATTTGACTGTGTGAATTTAATTAGCTGTCCAAACGCTCGGCACAACACAAAGCTTCTGAATGTGAGTGTTGTTGTTGGGAGAGTCGAGCATCCAATCCAGCAGCGCCTGGCAGAAGTAATTAATTTTCAGGTGTCTGCAGGAGGTAGAAATTGGTGGCAGTACTAAGCCTCTACTGACAGAGACCCTGTGGAGTGTGTGTGTGTGTGTGTGTGTGTGTGTGTGTGTGTGTGTGTGTGCGGCTGGGTGGGTACATATGTGTGGTGTGTGTGTGTGTGTGTTTGTGTGAGCACATTGTAATTCAGAGTGTGTAAAATAGACACTAAAGCCTTCTCTTGTTTGGTTGGCTTAATGAGACTGTGGAGAAGGGGGGACAGAGAGACAGAGTGAGAGAGAGAGAGAGAATGATGGAGAATGAGAGGGAGGGAGTGACTGAGCAAGATGGAGAGATAAAGACAGAGGGGAGGAAGGAAAGAAAGAAAGGGGAGGAAAAAGGTGAGATGGGAGGTGGAGAGAGAGAGCGATCGTCCTAAAGGACACTCGGACGCCTCATCTTCTTGCTCCACTCGGGCTAGGCTGGCTGTCTGGTGAGGGATGCATTATTAATGGCTGGCTAAGAGGACTTTTTACCACAGACACACATGTTTATTCATACGCAGGCCACTGAGGGGGACAGCAAGGTGTCCCTAAGCCACTGAACAGGGCTCCAAAAGCCATGTCATTAACATGCAAACTACAAAATATGCACGCACACACACACACACACTCTGTCTCTCACACACTCACTACTGCACACGCACACACACACACACTTGGATGAGGCATCTGGATAAGATTCCCCAGTCCGTGTTGAGCTCATGGCATTAGGGCTGAGGTTAAGTGTTTGTGTGATGATGTGATAAATAGTAACTAGTGTGTTGATTACTCACACTGTATAAGTGCACTGACCCTGAGGCTAAAGAAGCGGCCCCTTATTTGGTGTTTGATGTGCACACGGACGCACATTAGAATCAATATAGCAATAACAGGGTCATCTTTCTCCTCTCGAGCCTCATGCTAACCTGTTGCTCCCTCACCGTGACCAGCCTTTTTCTTTTGTGTGTGGATTTGGTGCAGCGGCTGCCTCACATTTTGATATTACAGTCACATCTCCCTTCTGTATCAGATGTTAGCAGTGGCTGTTCTTTCTTAACACTTTCTTACTCACCCCCCCCCCCCCCACACACACACACCCCCTCACACACACACACACCGCCTGTCATCCTCCTCCTCCTCCTCTCCCCTTCTTCTCCTCCTCTCCCTCCCTCCCTCCTCTCCCCTCCTCTCTCTTTCTCCTCTACACATTATCTTGAGCTATCATGGTCAGATCAATCTCCAGCGAGCGGCCCGGCCATGAATAACATTGTGCGGAGATATCTGTCACGTAGCGGGCGAGACACTTTGGCTATCTGTCGTCCTCCACTCCTCTCCTCGCCTCGGCACTAAGACACAGCCTCTCTCTTCCCCTCCTCTCCTCTCCGAGCTAATCAGCCGAGCCAACTCTCTAGCCCCTGACAAGCTAATCCGGGATCTTAATGGTCCCCTTTGTCAGTGATGATATGCAGAATTATGTACATAGCCAAAATGTGAATGGAAATCAGGTGCGATTGGTATTCATGGGTATGAAGGGGGGATATTCCCCTTAAACACCAGGTATCAGCACAGACCTGAGCCCGCCGAGCGTCATGTGAGTCAGACTGAGCAGCCTAATGCCCGTCGCCAGCCCTCCGTCACTCAAAGGATTTGCTGGGAATGTCGAGTGAAAGGCGAGCACATTTGAAATTCCACTGAGTTTTATGCATGGATTTGCACTGTGTGTCAGCTCTCTCTCTCTGTCTCTGTGTGTGTGTGTGTGTGTGTGTGTATGTGTGTGAAAGTGTATGTGTGTGTTAGGCAAACAGTGTGACAGTTTACAAATAGAAGTGATAACACTATTATAGAGGTGTGGTTGATCCCAGGAGGTGTGATGTATTCATGCAGAGTTTCTGTGAATAACATTTCGGCACTATTCTTCTCATCTAGCATTCAGTGAGGAAACTCAGAGAAGTATTCAACTCATAGATTAAATCACTATACATTTCAATATTTGATGACCTTATACTAGACTATGAATTGCATTTATTTATTTATTTCGTCCTTTCTTTATTTACTTTCTTACTTTCCTTCATTCTAAGAGAAGATATTTCTCTCAGATTGTCAATGTGTGCCTCATCTCCCTCTCACTGATGTAGCCCTATCATTCCTAACGAGCGTAACGGACGGAATACTGGCGAGCTTCATTTCAAATGAAATGCTCATTAACAGCCAAAGCACATGTGATTGAAGTAGCCTTGTCATTCTCTTAAAGTGATAGCATGCTGTAACCCTATAGAGAACACTAAAAAGGGCTTCAGTAAAAAAAATAATAAAGACATACTCTAGCAGTTGTAAATGAATTCTTGTGACATGTTTCAGTGTGAACTGATGTATGTGAGTTCGTGTGTCATTTTCAGCTGTGAAATTATGTAAATGGATTCCTTGAGACACACTGTGCTGTAAAACGATGTAAGTGTGATTTCTTGTGCCATTGTTATCCCCCTTCCAGGAGCACTCCTTTGGTAAGCTCAAGGAGTCGATGGCTGTGCTAAAATAAAAAGGGCTTCAGTAAAAAAAAAAAAATGAAACTCTAATAATAATAAAACAACTGAAACAGATGCAAATGAGTTCTTGTGACACATTACTCTGTGGGATGAAGTGATGGCCTTATTGCTCTGTGCTGTTGTCCCTTTTGTGGTGGCGGTGGCTCCCTGGGTGAGGCCGGGAGTCGATGGCGGCGCTGGGTTAAGTGTGCTGATGATGAAGGGGTCACGGCGTGGGGGCGCTGACCTCTCGCCCACACCTCATCATCCCGACGAGTGCGGGGCTATTCTGGGTTCATTTATTCCCCATCTCCCGACGGCAGTCGATGACCCTGAGTGGCCACGCCGCGAGCCACTGGAGCCTCCCCACCATATTAAAAAAAAACGACTCCAGGCTTTTGTTCACAACATCTGCCCCGGCTATTGTTATTCTAATAAGCACCAGTCCCCAGTGGATAGACATGTGCACACACACATGCTTACACAGTGCCACTCACTCACACGTACACACCCACACACAAGCTCGCACGCACATAAATGTATACATTATAGGTATGTTTTATATCTGCAAATCCATATCTATGTTTTGTATTCATATCTGTGGCCACATTAGGGAGCCACTGCTGTGTAAAATTGGAAAACATTGCTTGCACAGCAGAGGACATTCATCTGAGGCGTCCTGTTTCCCCAGGAACCTAACATCTCCTCCTGTAATTCTCCTGTATCACCCTCATCTACAGTATGTTCATATATATGTACATATTTAATGAGGATCTGAATCAGACCTCCTCGGTGGTGGGATGTGCTTGTGCATACTAGCCATACATTAACATATACATTCGTCTCATTTATTGCAACTGAGCATGAATTATTCCATTTTTGCTAATATGCCCATGATTGCATGATCTTGGAAATACATTGATTGAAAGTATGTTTTCTATAAAGACTTACTGAAACATCTAAACATATTCGATGCTTATGCACTGTAGTGTTATAATCTAAGCCATATGATAATATAGTGAAATTTAAGCCCTTAAGTGATTTCATGATGAAGTCACTCATGCCCATCATGATTTATGTAGATATACGTACTGTAGATGTGTTATTTCTGCTTCGGGTGGGACGTGACAGAGAGCTCGAATTGATTAATTAGGTCTGGATGAATGGCTGGCAGGGTTGCGGTGGACAGGGCGAGTGAGAGAGAGACAGCATCAGTGAGCAGGCATCATTAATCACCGTGGCCCCGTGCATGAGCCTGTGAGACGGTGAGAGCCCTGTGGCAAGACAGGCTCAGCCCCGGCCAATCAATAAGAATTTCACACTTAAACGCTAATTAAGTCATTACAGTGCAGCAGCATTGGCCCACGGTAGCCCTCATCCCACCCCAAACCACCCCACCCCTTCACACCTTACACACCCACCCACCCACACGTGCATAAACACACACACATACACAAGATAAATATGCACGCATGGCAAACACACACACACACACACACACACACCACCCTCATTTCACCAGGGGCAGGAGAGGAATACCCCCTGCTGGCTGCCCTGTGCCTCGCCTCTTAATAATGAGAGTCATGCTCAGTCATGCACACACACACACACACACACACACGACCACACACCACCGCAGTAATCACTTCAATCATAATGACCAAACACAAACTTCATAATTAGTGTCATAATGGTAAATACTCATTACAGGGAAATTCATTACTGCGCTCTATTGCTTAGCCAGCCGAAAGTAAGCTGAACAAGAGTTTAGACTGTATGAAAGAGATTCTACAATGCTGTGTTTCAATTATGGCTCAAGGGAACTGAAGAGAATAGAAAGATATATTCAAATGAACTGTTCCTGTAATCTGAACAAGAGAAATTCAGCTTTAATCAAGCCTGGAGGTGCAAGCTTTGAACCAGAAGTAAATTATCTCTTAATTAGGAGTTAAGGCTGACTTCACATTGACTGATTTGCTTAGATAAAACAACTGACTAAGCTTAACATGGTAGTAACACTCGAGGAGAAATGAGAATATTTTAGAAATATGGATGGCGGCACGGAAATGCAGCTCAGATGGTGCCACCCAGCTCCCCGCAATCAGGCAATACCCCCTCTGCTCACAGAAATCACTTCAAGACTCAAGTCTCTTTCTAGATCCATTTCTGTCTGTCTGTCTGTCTGTCTGTCTGTCTGTCTGTCTCCCTCTTAGCTGCAGGAGACTTATACAACCCCTGGTATTCTATCAGACTCTAGAACAGATGATACAGATGATCTCGTACTGATGTGGTCTAAGCACATCTGGTGGTCTGTGATTTCCACTTTGTCTGACGGCAGGGGAGCTCATCACTAGAGGACCTGTACTGGACCTGTGTGGATTGAGACCACAGGACACAGATTCAGGAAGAAGACCTGGGAGTGGACCAATACACCAATGCTGTTCCTGCACTCTTAAAACAAATGTGTTGGAAACAGCACAAACTGAGTTTTTGCTATCTGGACAGAGATGTGTTTAAAAAATAAAGAAAACGGCACAAGTTGTGTTGTTTTCAAAGCAAGTTTTGTGTTACATGTTGTGTAACAAACAACAAAAGCAATCTGTTGGAAACAACGTAAACTGTGTTGTCCCTAACACAAGATGTGTTACTTTCAACACATTCATTTTAAGAGTGTGGGTTAGCTCCAGGCTGGCTTTAGACCTGAACACAAGCAGATCTGTCCCAGAGTCAGGCTCTAATCACCATGCTCAACCCACTCATGCTGTTGGGGTGATGGAGGATGGATGTTTGAAGGATAGAGGTGGAGGTCTGCATCCATAGCTGGTTGATGTGCACCATACTTACAGTAGTAGTGAGCAAATAACACAGCGCGAGAGCAGGAAAGCAGAGACTGCAGAGATAGCGAAGGCATATTCCATTCCCATCCTATTCTCCCCTGAGCAATACACACAACACAGCCTCCAATTTCTGTCTGATTGTACCGCTTCCTTCACAGAGGGGCCACAGCAACGTGGCAGAGAGACACACTCACTCACACACACACACACACACACACACACACATACACACACACACACGGTTTGCACTTCCATCCCCGTGGCTGATAGAAATTTAATAAGTGTATTAGGATTGGCAGCTACACTCGCCGCTCGGCTAGCGCATCAGCATAAAGCTATTTATTAGTCTGATCTCCCAGGCTGAGTGCTCCGCTGGTCCGGACGGGTGGCGGGCTGGTGAGAAGGGCCGCGTTGCCGCGGCAACGGCGGCGGCGCAGGGAGAGGGCGCGTGCGGCTGAATCGCAGCTGGTTATTTACGGGGCTCGGGAAGGAGACAGCGGGAGAGAGAGAGGCAACAGGCCGACGGAGATGAGGGGGGGAGAGCGAAAGGTCAGCGGAGCCTCAGAAAGTGCCGTCGACTTGGACATGACAGGCCCCACAGACACAGCGGCCGCGCGCTCCTGTTGTTTGTCTCTCTGCAATCGTGTTCTCAATATCCCCGCCTGTATTAGTCCCTCTCACAGCAGTGTGGTGTGCAGGTATGTTGCTGGGGATGACTCGCGTCTCTGTTTAGTTTGTGTTCTTTTTGTCTCTCTTTTGTGTTGTTGTGTGTGTTTATTCTCAATATCTGCCACTCCATTCCCTTTTTCAGCTCAATTGAAACGAGCTTTGTTTGGCATGAGTCTTTCAAAGCGCTCGGTGCTGCCAAAGCAAACATTTTAACAAAGAAAGAAAGAAGAGCGCTCTCTCTCTTTCTCTCCCTCTCTTTTTCTCCCTCTCCCTCTCTCCATGTGTGTGTCTGTCTCTCTCTCTCTCCTCTTTGTGTTGCTGTTCTTAATCCTCCATTAGTGTCCCGCGGTGTTTCATTTGGACTCTAATCCCGGCCCCAGTGGCCTAGAGCACAGTAGGCCAGGTGACGGGGCACACGGGGGGAAAGAGAGAGAGAGAGAGAGGGAAGAAGATGGAGCGAGATGGAGAGACTCCAGGTGAGTGGACACAGAGAGGAAGAGAGTGGGAGAGAGAGGGAAAAGAGGAAAAAGAGAGGGAGATGGGGAAAGTTAGAGGAGGAGAGAAAAAGAGACAAAGGGAGGGAAGGGGGGGATGGAAGAAAGAGGGAGAGGGAGTTTCTGGCTGTGGAGCAAGTCTATGTCAGAGTAGGTTTGGGATCTGTTACAGAGTCAGCTTTCTTTAGGGTGGGTGTAGGAGCTCCTGCTGCTCTCTGCTACACAAGCATAACACACACACACACACACACACACACTCACACATACACACACACACACACACACTCAGACACACATGCACACACACACACACACACACACACACACACACACACACACACACACACACACACACACACACACACACACACACACACACACACACACACACACACACACACACACACATATGTCCTTGCACACAGAAGCACACAAGCCATAATGGCTAATACACTTGGCAGCCGAGAGATCTCACCTGAATTGCCCAGCTGGTCTGGGGCTTGCTCTCCCCTCAAGAGGGGTCTGAGGAGCCAGGAATTACTGAAACTCTTCACACCATAATTGGGCATAATTTATGCTGAGTATTTTGCAGGCTACAGTCTTACCTCCAACACTAGACCTTCCATGAAGATCTAGCAAAACTGGAACACGTAGAAATCCATGTTGGAAGTCATCAGTATCTTTAACAATGAAATGAATGGAATAATTGAGAAATAACACTTGCTATTGAACTGGACAGTAATTCATTGGAAGATGGGTTGGCACTTGGCCATTAAGAAGAGGTTTAGCCCAAAATTAATTATAACATCATGATATAGCTCTCTTTCTTCAGAAGGAACTGAGATAGCGGAAGCAAAATAGACATTTATTCCACATTATGTCCAGGCATTACAACTTGAAACTACAACGTTACAGTGTCAATGATCTTTTATTTATATGGCATGTACCCATCCTTCTATATGGACATTGTTAATATAATTTAGGTATTATCGAAATGCTGACATTGGCTCATGATGGACTTGTTCATGTTTTTTTCTAGTCTAATCTATCTTTTTTTATGTCTGACTTAGTTATTATGATCCTCTAAGATGCAGTGTGTGTAACTGTAGAAAGCTATACAGTTCCTATAGTTCGCCGCCATGATTAATACGGTCAAGGAATGGATATGCACAGCTCTGTGTCATATCAGTGACATTGATTTGGGACCAGGGGCTCTATGACACCACACACACCACACACCACAGGCAGAGAGCAGCGGATCAGCCCGTCTCCTGCGCAATGCCCTTTTGCACATCTGCCACTCAGTAGCATCAGTCTCCAACTTCACACAATGGCACCTGACCTTTCCCGCCCGAAGCACAGCACAGCGTGAATGCGGCAGAGCGCTAACTCAGTCAGGCACAGTGCCAACATACGCCCTTAACAAACTCCGTGCCCGCCACCGGCTTCATCCCCGACTTAGCCTACCACTGAGGTCTTGAGTACTGGAGAAGGCCGGGCGAGCAAACAGACGGCTTAAAGTCAAGGCTGCTGGTCTTGTGACCAGTGCGTCCACATGTGGTGTTTGGGAATGATGTTTATATGACACTGACTTCATGATGTTCTCAATGAAAAAACACCTCTGTAAATCTGAGCTGAATCTGCTTCAAAAGAAATAATAAGTCTACGGATTTCTTAGTTATACACAGAAGAATAATTACTATTAGCTGGAGGCTACTGGCAACTACTTCTGAATTATTTTCTTCGGTAAAATAAAAATTTCATGAATGTGAGCATATTTCATTCAGAAACCCTCTGTGGAATTTTAAGCATTTAAATGCTGTTTCATTAAAAATCCACTAGAGGGTGCCATTCTCTGGTTGTAAAACACACTGTGGAGTACTGTTGAATAATTTATACAGTACTTAGATGGGTAGGCTACAAACAACTCAACATTGCATATATCAGATGAAATATATATAAAAATACATTTTCACATAACAAAAAAATAAATCATATTTAATTTTCTTGCAATGGTCCTTTTGATGAATTATTTTAGATAGCAGTATAAGATGAGTCTTAGTTAATACCGTATTTATTAGAGATTCATAGAGATGCATAGGTGTACATGGCTGACCGAAAGGTTAATCGGTCAATTAGCATTTGGATCACATTATTTTAAATGTATTCCCAGTTATTTCTCGTGGGTATGACGCAATGGCCATACATATTATAGAGCCTACATGTGGATGCACACTGAATTTGACCTATACTAATTGGGAATCCACAGTCTCAGTTCTGTTGCAGGAGCTGGTATATGTCAGCCAGTGAATATCTTCAGCAAAAGACCTGAATGACAGACATAGTGAAATGCATCACAAAATGGAGAAACAAGAAGAACAAATTGCATTTTCTTTAATGATTTCACTGTCCCTGGTATGTCAGCTTACTCTAGTCTAAACTCTTATTTCCAATGCTTCATTTCTAAATGGCTTCCTCAGATGGCCATAAACCCATTCGCATTTGGAAGACGTAGCGTATGAGTAGCTTCTCATTTGTAGTCTCTCTATTCCATTATTGATGAGTGATGTCCAGTGATGGGGACAGAGATATGGTTGTGCAGTGGACGAGAGTCTTCTGTGTCTGCTGTGGTCAGAGTCTATCACCTCCGTCACTGCTGACCCTTTGGACTGAGCCTTGAACCTCCACCCTCTACACACTCAGTGAAGTATCTCCTGGGTAAATCTCTTTCACTCTCCCCTCTCCTATGTGTGGTACCTGTTTGTGGTGAGTCAGAGGGAACTAGTACATTATTAAGTAGGTTAGCTGTGAGGAGGAAAAAAACCTAAGATCTGTGCCATACAAACGCATGTGAACACACATGAATAGGTAATTCGGTTGGTAAAGAGGCTGAATGTCAGAGGTGTGTTCCTTGAAGTCCATTACTGCCCCCTGTCCAACCCTACACACACACACACACACATACACGCACACACACACACACACACACACACACACACACACACACACACACACACTTGTAAATGATTGTGCCGGGCACCATTTGCCCTGCCAATTAGAGCCAAGCCTGGTGCAGTGGGCTTGGTGGAGTCAGAGCATCTCCTCGTCCCCCTTTCCCTCCCCCTCCCCAGTCCTCCATAACCGGCGACGCTGGCTTTGAATTTAAAAGAGCCCCTGTGCTGTGCTCCACGGGAAGGGAAATGTCAGGGTCGGAGTTCGCCTCCGATAGCCACGCATCAAAGACACTCAGCACTGGCTGGCATTTCCACCGGGTCCCTCTCTTCCCCTGCATCATCAGGCTGACGCTGGAGAGAGGCATAGGGCCAACTTATCCCCCCCTGCACACACACACACACACACACACACACACACACACACACACACACACACACACCTATACACACACTGTGGATCTGCTGTGTGTGAGCCGTATCAGGAGCAGATCTGCTCTAGCTGTTATGCATGAAGGCATCATCACTTAAAGGTAGGGTAAGTGATGCTAAGCGATTTAACACATAACACTATTTGTAACATTCACCAAATATATCCCCATGTTCCCCAAGCTCTCCCAAGTAAACTGTAAAAAACTTCTTACATGAAATGTATGTTGCTTTGGACAAAAGCATCTGCCTATAGAAACATAAACATAAACAAATGTGACATAATCCAACATGGCTTCCGCCACCTTCAAGTGCACATAGCCTACCCCTGGAGATGATGGTGATAGACTATCATACACCTCATACTGACTGTCCATGATACTGTTCACCATTGTATTACTGTGCTCTTTCTGTTGACTTTCATTTGAGGACAAGAAATCACCCCCTTCAACAATGAGCAACGTGATTGACCATTGCAGAATTGCTGGCCGGTGTACTCCCAGGTGTAAAACATGCAGTACCATATCTGTGACACACGGTGGCGGCATGGCGCTGCAATGCTTTGTTGAGTTGACTGCCACCAGACACACTTTATTAATAGTGAAGCAATATGTGTGTCTGACCACTAGATGGCAGTGGTTGCATACTAGTGCTGCTTGCATATCATTAGCTGTAAACTGGCATGGGACATGGCAATTACTGAGAAGAGGTGGAAGCACATGAATATTCATAATATGTAATATTACGCGTACATTTTTTTGCCATGTACATTTTCATATATGGATTGGTATTTCATATATTCTATCTCATCCTGTGTATTTTGTTTGGTTGTAATACATATTACAGACACTTGGTGGCAGTATAGGGTCAAGCAAATCTCAGTTTCAGTATGGCACTTTGGCATAGTTGTTCCAATTGGAATTTTTACCGTTTACCGTACCCAATTTGTGCCTTCTTTTTTATACATTTATACTGAAAATCTGGCAGGAATCTTTCTAAAATTTTAATTTCTATTTTCAATTAACATTCATATTGTTTTTTTTTTTCTACATCCATTTTCACAGTGAAAGAAAATCAATTTAGCATCCATTCTGTCCTGTCCCGCTACACCAGGGGTTTTCCTCTCCGTATGGGCTAATGCATGCAGTGGCCCGGCCGACCCTGGAGAGTTTCCTCCAGAGTGCCGCTCTCTCATTGTGCCCCCCGTCCTGTACCGCTAACACTCCCCCCCCCCCCCCCCCCCCCGGGGCTCAGACACACACGACTGTGTCCACCGCTGCTGCTGCTGCCGCCTCTGAGGCTCAGGAGTGCTGCTCGGGCCTCCTATTAAGATTCTGATGGATGAGATTAGGGGTTTTGTCATGGGGGCTTTGGCAGGTGAGTGGGCGTCGCTGGCCTTTTTCCCTGTGCGTTCCACACCAGCACCCTTGACGCCTCGTCTCTCGTGTCCCCTTTTGTTGCCACGGTACCCAAAATGCAGATTTTTTAACACCACACCCCCACCCAAACCCCATCAACACACACACAACACACACACACACACACACACACACACACACACACACACACACACACAAACACACTTCACCCCACCCACCTCCACCGCCACAACAACCCCAAGCTTCTTAGATTCAATTCCGTTATAGGCGCGGACAGTAATGGATGGATCAATGGCGTGAGCTGTCAGCGCGCTCTTTGTGCGTATGGCTAAATGCTCTTTTCATACAAACGGAGTATTTCTTCACTGTAAGGGGATAAATGCTCTCTTAGCACATGAAAGGCATGAGGGAGGATGCAGGCTGCCTGCTGCAGAGTCTGAGCTGGGAGTAGCCACATATACAAGATGACATCTGTCTAGCAAAAAAGCATTTACCACATGCCATACAAGGACATCTCCCCTCTGCAGTGACAAAACCACTCACTCCTCGGCCAGTGTCATTTATATCTGACAGAGCGGGAGATTAAGTTGCGACTGTAGGACCATACTGGAAGGAGAGCCTTGCTCATCTTATAATGGTTTACTTGGCGTTCACAACATACTGTAACTTTGAGTCCCTCAGTAGATGTATGTTTTTATATGTTTTTATGTATGTCCATCCTCCTCCTTTCTTCTCTTTATTGAATCATTTCTTTCCTTC
Source organism: Sardina pilchardus (assembly GCF_963854185.1). NCBI lineage: Eukaryota > Metazoa > Chordata > Actinopteri > Clupeiformes > Clupeidae > Sardina > Sardina pilchardus. The sequence continues at coordinate 14,979,519 of NC_084998.1, forward strand.
TCTCGTTTCTTTATTTCATTTCTTTATTTCTTTATCCATTCTTTTCCATTCCATCTCTCTGGCTTGACCTTCATTGGGTTTTTTTTTCTTTCTCTCTCACTGTGACAGTTATTTGCTTATAACACCCAGAACATGTCTCGGCCTCTCCTCTCGGTCTGTCTGTCTAAGAACAACACCCTCCCTGTCTCCTCTCTCTCTGTCTGTGTCCCTCTGGCTTTGGATCCGTTTGTATGTAAACTTCTGCTGACCTTCAGTGGAGAAAAAAAGAAGATTGCCATCCGTTCTCTGTCTGCCACCTCTGCTATGGAACAGATTGTGTACCTCAGAAATGTTGTTTTCACCGCTCTATAGTCCTTTATGCGGGCAGACTGAAAGAGTGCACCCCCTAAAGTGAGGGTCCCCATGTTGAACTCAGGAAGGACCTTGTTATATCCAATAAGCCATTCACATCCCGCCTAGATGCCTTATCTCCTTCCTGTGTGTGTGTGTGTGTGTGTGTGTGTGTGTGTGTGTGTGTGTGTGTGTGTGTGTGTGTGTGTGTGTGTGTGTGTGTGTGTGTGTGTGTGTGTGTGTGTGTGTGTGTGTGCGTTCTACTTCCTTGAAAATTGCCCGTGTTTTACACTTCCTTTAGTCCATTTCCTTTTGAAGGAAAAAGGAGGGCAGTCTTTCACGATGACGGTGTGAGAGCACATTTTCACTGTGGGAATAGCTTATCTGTAAAACTGAGATCCATACATATATAAAACATCAAGAGAAAGAGAGAGGGAGAGAGAGAGAGATTGATTACATGCATATTTACAGACAGTCCTGGAGTGTCCGGCTGTTTCTCTTTGCATCTGTAATAACTATTCGAGAAAAAAGAAAGAAAATAATGGTCAATCAGACCTGTGTGCTGTAGATGTCTTTTTACAGGCCCAGGTGAATGCCATTTCAGTAGATTACAGGCTGAGACTGCTCCTGTTGAAGTAGCATTGCAGGTTTGTTTATTTATCTGTATGCTGCATGTGCAAGTATGTGTGTGTGGGTGGGTGGGGGGGGGGGGGGGGGGGGGTATGAACTGGAAAATGCATTTACACAATTTACAGAAATACTGCTCGCTGTTTTCATGTTTCATTTTGACCCCCAACTCATCATGTTCTCTCCCTACTCACACTGATCGATGAATGTGAGATGGGGACTGATGTGAGTAACTGCCAACAGCGTGTGTGTGAGTGTGTGCACACGTGCTTTACATCTATACCTGTGTGTGTGTGTGTGTGTGTGTGTGTGCGTGTGAACGTGAGTGAGTGAATGTGTGTGTGTGTGTGTGTGTGTGTGTGAGGGAGTAGGTGGTTGAATGAGTGAGAGTGTATGAATGCACGTGTACAGTATGTATTTGATTTTGTTTGTAGCCATATGTGTGCGTAAATGTGTTTGTAGAGTGTGTGTGGTGAGAGTGTGTGTGTGTGTGAGAGAGAGAAAGAGATGTGTTTGGAGAGTGTGTGTGTGGTGAAAGAGTGTGTGTGATGAAGAGATGTGTATGTGTTTCTCAGCAGTTGTATCTCCAGAGGGGTGACATATCTTCTATCTGGGCTATATTCACGGGTCACTGGTTGTCTCACTGTGTCTTTGTGTGTGTGTGTGTGTGTGTGCATATCTGTCTGTCTGTCTGTCTATGTGTGCGTGTGTGTGTGTGTGTGTGTGTGTGTGTCAATGCAATCTCAGACCTAATCACCTCCCTCATAATCTCAGAGCTGTATGAAGAGAGTGCAGTCTGATTTCCCCTCTGCTGCACTACGCTACGCTGAGCGGATCAGCGCTGAGGTATTCTGCAGGAGCGCTCAGACGATACGGCTGTTTGATGATCCAGGGCCGTATTTCTCACAGACAGGAATTGCACCCATATTACTGCCTTGGCAACAGCAGCATGCAGTGGTGCCTTTTGGATTTTTGGTCGAAAATGCGAACGCTGGGCTGCGGCACCAGCTTGATGTGGATTTTTGTTAAAAATTCATCGTATCAGTGGAATGTAATGAGAATTAATTGATTTAATTAGAAACGGCCTTGCCAAAGCCACCATCTGTAGACATTCATAACGGGCCTAATGGGTCTGACAGGTGCTGGAGAGGAACCAGGGACCCGGGCTCGGGCTCGGGCTCAGGCTCTGGGAGAGATGGCTGCGGGCCGGCGGGCCTGGGAGCTACCGCCCGCTCCAGGCCCATTATCAGCACCTGCACAGCAGACTGCCCGGCCGGTCTCAGGGGCCCCCTCCCCCCCCCCCGCCCGCCTCCGGTTTGGACCGTGCCGAGCCCATCCTGGGCCGTGGAGGTGCGCTGCCAAGCCGGTAATTACACGGCAAACAATGAGGGACAAACCTGACGAGAGAGCAGACAGTGGGGTGCAGACGCGTCGCGCCGAGCCTCAGAGTCTCCGTACGCGGGCCGCGCTCGAGATAGGAGAACGTACAGTGGGGAGTCGTGCTCGTGTTGTGTTTGTTTGTTTGTTTGTTTGTGTGTTCGTTTGTTTGGAGTCCTTGAGGAGAGGATGAAAGATGTAACGCCCCATCCTTCGGCTTGACAAACTCTAATCGTCCGTGCTGGTTTCCTTATAAGGCCATGCCAACAGTTCTAAGATGTACAATATAACATCCTAGGCACATAATTACTGGTACTGGTCGTATTTGTTGGAGTGTTTGTGTGTTCTGAGTCCATAAGGAGAGGATTAGGAACACTTGTGTGTCGGCCAGGGGGGATTCTGATGAGGTCTGTTTCCTCCATATAAGGCCAGAGCTGAGGCTACAGGAAGCGCGGGGTAACATCCTGCTCATCTGAATGTGTTTGTTTGTTTGTGTCCAAGGGGACAGGATGGATGACATCACACTCGATTGTGTCTCCTTTCACTATGTACTCTCTCTCTCTCTCTCTCTCTGCTATCTTTTCCTGTCCTCCCCTCTTCCTTTCCTCTCCTCTGGTCTATCTTCGGTCTCTTCCCGCGTTCCTCTCCTTTCCTCTCTTTTCTCCTCTGCTCTTCCTCTCCTCTCACCTCCTCCCCCGCAATCCCCTCTCCTCTCCTCATCCTCTCTTTTCTCCTCTCCTCTGCTCTTCCTCTCCTCTCACCTCACCTCCTCCCCCCCATCCCCTCTCCTCTCCTCATCCTCTCTTCTCTCTCAAAATCCACAAGTTTGTAATCTCTAGCGGGCCCACAGTGTCAGATCTAAACGCCTCATCTGAAACACACCCGGGCTAATGCATTAAAGTGAAGCGCTGAATGAATTTTGAATGAATATTTTTTTTTTCTTTTACACAGAGGGGATCAGACAAATAAATCGGCACATCAGCATCAACTTATGAGCCAGACGAGCAATTCTGAAAACAAGTTAAAAAGCAATCTATTTGGCCCTTCCTCTGCAAAGTAACTCTACTACAGAGCGGTACAGAACGCGAGAGGCTCTAATTGAAGGGCGCATGTAGAGTCCCTGTAGGCTGAAAATGAGAAGTGTCTGTAATCAATAAAGAACACTGCACAAGGACTCTGATGCAACTGTACCTGATATTCTCTCTCTCTCTCTCCCTCTCCCTTGTTCCCTCTCTTTCTGCTCATCTCCCACTTTGTCTTTTGACTGGCTTTTTCTTTCTCCACTTCTCTTACCGTATATGTTAGCTCTAAATATTTTAACATATAAATAATAAATATTAATGAATGAAATTTTACCCTGTTCTCTCCCTCTGTATTTCTCTCCTCTCCATCTTTCTCACTTTTGTGGCTCTCTCATTCTGTCTCGTTCTTTTTTTTTTTTCTATCCTCTCTCTATCTCTCTCTCTCTCTCTCTCTCTCTCTGTCTCTCCTCTCTCCTTCTGCTACCTTGTGTAATAGTTCAGAAAAGCCCACGGTACAAACATGGCCTCAGAACCAGCCCGTATACCTGACCCATGTTATGCGGTGTGTGTTTGTGTGTGTGTATGTGTGTGTGTGTGTGTGTGTGTGTGTGTGTTTGGGCAGGAGGCAGGAGCAGCGGTAGCCCAGGAGATCAAAGTGTGCGAGTGTGAAATGAAATGTTAAAGTGGTCTAATTCGCCTGGGCAATGGCAGGCAGCTGACCCCGGGGCCCAAACTCAGTGCTAATCTGCGGTCTGATTTCTCCCCTCTCCTCCCCCAGAAGCCTCACCCGCGCCACAGGGGAGAAAATGACTCTCGCGTCCCGCGCCGCACCGCACCGATGCACCACCCTCTCTTTTCTCTCTTCTCTCTCTCTCTCTCTCTCTCTCTCTCTCTCTCTCTCTCTCTCTCTCATTCTCACATATTTTCCTCTTTTCTTTACCCCCTCTCCCCCTCTCTATCAATTTCTCCCTGTTGCTTACCCTCACACTCTCTCTCTCTATTTCACTCTTTCCCTTTTCTCCCTTGCCCTCATTCTCTCTCTCTCTCTCTCTGTCTCTCTCTCTCTCGTTCATCCCCTCTGTCCCTTGCTCTCTCTCTCTCTCTCCCTCCCGCCTTGTTCACCCCTCTCTGAAAACAGCCGTGAAATGGCCACATCAAGGCCATTGAGGGGTGCGAGGTGCGTTTTCAAATGAATCAGTTGGCCTCTTCAAACGGCCCCAAATGTCATGGCTGCCGCAGCTCAGGTGCGGAGCCCATTTGGGAATACTCTCCCCACTAAACGAAGGCACAGACCACACATGAATTTAGCTAGCAATCTGAAGGCCAGGGGAGACTGAATGGTGAATCCGAAACAGAGCAATTTAGTGTGTTGTGTTCATTTATTTATCTATTTTTTTTTGTCTATTTTTCTCTAATCTAATGTATTATAATATGAGTTACTCTTTTGAAACATAGACTTTATCATTTTTTTCCCTTCTGATTACTCTTTCAGTGAAACAAGTGAAATGTGCAAAAGAGACGGGGCCTGAGGGACAGTGTGATGTTAAGGATGATGATCATAACAATGCTATACTGGACAAGGTTGAACATAGCATTAGCTCTCTCTGTCCCTGTCTGCTGTTAATGCCTATAGCGTGTACTTTAACCGCGCCGGTGTAATTTAGTATACTTACCAAGGGTCTGCGGTGAGGCGCGTTTTAATCGCCTCCACTGGCATCATTACACCGGGAGGAATTAGTAAACATACCAGATCATAACAGCTGGTGAATTTATGCCCTCTCATATTAAAGTCAACACGCTCGGCATTAGAATGACAATAGGCCGGCCATGTGTCCTTCCATCTGCTGGTGGCGGTGCTGGCGCCGCTCAGGTCTTTGTGCTGCTGGTGGCAGCCAGGGACTCCTGGAGCCTGATTGGAAATGCGGCGCGGAAGGGGGGGGGGGGGGTGACGGCGACTCATGCTGGGGGTCAGTCCACCTACGCCCCCCGACGCCGTGTTCGCGTTCCAAGGCTGGATGTTCTCGTATCTGTCTGCCATTGTTTCTGATCACAGGCCCCTACTGTGCCAATCTGAGAGAGAATGAGAGAAAGAGAGAGGGAGAGAGAGAGTGAAACAGAGAGAGAAAGAGCGAGAGAGAAACAGAGGGAGAGAGCTGAAAAGTCTGCCAGCGAACTTGTCTTTATGTCTTCATAAGCCCACACTGCCTATTGTTTGGTGCAAGATCAGACTGTGCTTTAAATGGTACCAACCCGTCCATGGCGTTTCGAGCATATGGGCTTATACTTCAAAGTATCTCTCTGATACTGCGTGTTTTACAAAGTCTCTCATAACAGTTCCAGAACCACAGGGCTCCTGATAGAAATAGACCGCAGAACAAAAGCATCTGAATAACATGCACAGCGAGCCTTAAAGAGATACATTATTGGGCATTAGGCAGGACTAGCCTGCTACTGAGAGCCCCAAAATCCCCCTCAGAAGATGAGAACGGCCTCCTCGCCGTCCCGAATTGACTTTATTCCTCTGGCAGAAGTTCAGGCAAAGTGCACCGAGTTGAGCTTTGTCCCGATTTGTCCGACTTGTCCAGGTGCTAATTCTGGAGATCATTACGGCAAATTGGATTGTGCCACACCTCGCGCCTGGCAAGAGCGCGTGCATATGCCAGCCCTATTAATAATGACCCGCCCCCCTCCCCAGACGTGGGTTTTGACGGGCCGCTCATTGTCTCCAGTGCCCCCTCTGTGCCAGATGAAGACTAATTGATCACGCAGCCGCCAATAATAGAGAATAATGATCTGAGAGATTACGGCGTTTACTACGGCATTTCATTCTTTCATTTGAGCGTCTTCCCCCCCCTTCCACTCCTCCCTCCCTCCCTCCACTCCTCCTCCTCTTCTCATTCGAGTCTGTCAGACCACAGCTTCCCCTATCACCCCCTCACACACACACACACACACACACACACACCATCCCACCCCTCACCCAACGCTTTGCTACGCTACACGCGCTACATGCTGGCTATCTATGCAGTGGAGCACGGCGCTAGTGTGTTTTCATTAAGACACAGTAACGGATGATGTGCCAGAGCCTCGCAAGGTCACCGGCGCCGTGTCTCTCCCGCGCCGGGCTGCGCTTACTTACTTACTTACTTTACTACATCAACACTAATGACTGTGGAGCAGGTCAGGGACAGACCCGTGCCAGAGCTGGGCCAGATCAGAGCCGGATAGGCGGATCAAACAAACCAGAGACACAGCTCGGCTACATCTGGGCCAGATCGGGCCCTGATCTTGAACCATATCTCGCCCGCATCAGGGCCATATCGGGCTCCCGCAGTTCGGCTGCCATCTGGGGCTTCCTTGAGGATGTTTTAATCACAGTGCCGCTCCCCTGCACCCCGATGCCTTCTCCCCCCCCCCCCCCCTTCCCTCCCCTCCACCTCCCCTCCCCTGCTGGCTGCTCCCGGAGCACCTTGCTCTCCCGCGCGGCCCAAGGATAGCGTGAGGGATGGCCCTGAATAATCTGGCCCCTGCCTGATGTATGGCTGCCGGGCGGCGCCGAGCCTCGGCTCCCGAAGGCTGAGCGGACCGCCCCGAGAAGATGGATGAGCGCGGGACGGAGGGACAGCGCTGGAGGACCTGCCGCGTTAGATAAGAGAGGGGTCGCTCTTTAAACGCCACTGCACCCACAGCCAGGGCTCCGCACACTCAATGTAGATTTCAATATGCGTATATTTGAATGTACATTATACCTTGCCTTATCATCATTCTTTGTTTTTTTTGTGAGGGAGATTGGCTGAACATCGATCTCATTTACAGCGATATCCTGAGTATGTTACATGTGTATTTGGATAGATTGAATATGAAGAGCTACAGTATATATGGAAATATCTTGACCAGAATACTCACCACTAAATGTGAGCAAGAGATTTCCTAGTTGCAGCTCTATGAGGGTGCAGCGCAAGCCTCCACACCAGTGTGAGTGTATGTGGTCAGTCAGTGTAAACAACCAGAGGCGGCCAGTCATTTGGGAGCAGAGCAGAGTGGGAGAGATGCACAGAGGGGCCTCTGAGGTGGTCTATGGGGAGGAGGTGTACAGTGCGCTCGCTGCTTATCACCGCCTGTTTATCTGATCCTGTGTGTGTGTGTGTGTGTGTGTTCCTGTGCTGCAGCGCTGAATGGAAATGACCCGCAGGTGAACGCAAACCCAGCTGCTCCCAGGGGCTCATAAATAAGGTGGGGGGGGGGGGGGGGGGGGGTATGGCAGGGCTGGCAGGAGAGGACGCAGTAAGTGTGTGTTTGGGGTAGGAAGGTGTGAAGAGGTAGGTGTGTGTGTGTGTGTGTGTGTGTGTGTGTGTGTGTGTGTGTGTGTGTGTGTGTGTGTGGTGTGTATATCGTGTGAGTTAGTGAGGCGTACTGTAATGTATGTGTGGGGTGTCCATGTGTATAGTGAGTGTGTGTGTGTGTGTGTGTGTAGTAGGGATGTAGTAGGTGTGTATACGTGTGAGGTGTGTGTGTGCGCTGGTATTGGGTATACAGCAGGTGTGTATATACTGTATGAGGTGTGTGTGCGTGTATTGGGGATGTAGTATGTGTGTATATATGTGAAGTGTGTGTGTGTGTGTGTGTGTATGTGTGAGTTGGGGATCTATAGGTGTGTATACATGTGAGGTGGGGGTGTTGGGGGGGCGTTCCTGTGTCCTGTGTGTTTACAGGGGTTAAAGTCTTTTGTACCTGTGAGAATGGGGAGGTCATCTCTCTCTGGTGACAGCTAATCACAGGGCACAAATGAGGACATATCCTCTCCCTCCGCGCGTGACGCCACTACATTATCATTAGCCAGGCCAGCCAGGGCTGTGTTGGCCCGACTGGATTGTGCTGGACTGGAGTGGATTGTGTTGGGCTGGAGTGGATTGTGTTGGGCTGGACTGGATTTTGTTGGGCTGGACTGGATAGTGTTGGGCTGGACTGGATTGTGCTGGACTGGACCGGATTGTGTTGGGCTGGGCTGGGCTGGGTTGGCTGGACCGGATTGTGTTGGGCTGGACTGGATTGTGTTGGGCTGGACTGGATAGTGTTGGGCTGGACTGGATTGTGCTGGACTGGACCGGATTGTGTTGGGCTGGGCTGGGCTGGGTTGGCTGGACTGGATTGTGTTGGGCTGGAGTGGATTGTGTAGGGCTGGACTGGATTGTGTTGGGCTGGAGTGGATTGTGTAGGGCTGGACTGGATTGTGTTGGGCTGGGCTGTGTTGGCTGCAGTGGATTGTGTTGGGCTGGGCTTGGCTGGGCTGGGCTGGGCTGGGCTGGACTGGACTGGACTGGATTGTGTTGGGCAGGGCTGGGCTGGGCTGCTTGGCTTGGTTTGGGGGCAGGAGCCAGAGATGGACAAAGGAATAGGTAGACCATTGTAGTGTCGGAGGTCTGAGAAACGCTTGGTTAGTGAATGGACTAGTGTCCTTGTTGGAGGGTGAGCTATTATGTTCCTGGAATGCATTGCCACAAAGGACAGGGGAGACACATAGTAGATCTGTGTGTGTATGTGTGTGTGTGTGTGTGTGTGTGTGCGCACGCTTGTGTTTATGCATGAAAACAGTTGCTGGATAAAATTGCATGCTTTTTCTTCACCAAAACAGTAGGATGAATGGGCCACTGAGTGTGACACATTCCCTATTATATTACACCAGTGGATACCATAGTATTGAATACCACTGGCTCTTCGGCAGCGTCTGCGAAAGATTGACATTTAAAGCGTAAAGAAAGCATTTCATTTCTTCAGGGTTCAGCAGGTAAAACAGGCTTGGCTTCCACTGAATTTCTCACGACTCTGGAGACATTTGATATTTAACATAGCAAGGAAGTGTTTGCTTACATGGTGATGTGTCAGGGGCAACACAGCGTATACCATAACTACCCAGTCCAATGTGCCGCGATGTAGACACTTAGAATGCATGAGCTGCTTGTGTTTGCTTGGTTGGCTTTCGTCTGGTATCTAAGATCCAGTAGCAGGATGAGTAAACTGAGTCATCTTTTACATTTACCATTGCGAGGGGTCGTTCAGAGAGCATGAAAGCACAGATGGTTTTGTGTCAGGCCGACGTTGGATTTCTCATGTTGGAGGTTTGAGTGTGCTCTGAAATGGCTGCTGCTTCGTATAGCGAGGTTGCCATAGCTATGAACATGTGTGTTGGGCTGTCTACGTGACAAGAAACGAAGTGTTCATATTATAGAAACAGCTGGAGGTGTGTAATGATGGTGCGCATATATGGGTCATTCCACGCCAAATCAACCAGAGCCCACGCACTTGCGTCTCAAAAAAATCTGAAAAAAATACCATGTGTGCCTATGTTACCCAGGAGACACTCTGTAAAATGTTTTTGTGCTAAGATCAATACTTTTCAAGTAACAGCCAGTTTTACAGGGGGAGGGGGGTGTCAAATTTGTTCTACCTCTTTTTTTTGTCAAAGTTCACAAGCTCATTGCTCAAGAACTAGAATCTGTAGGAGGCTCAAATTTTGCAGGCTGGTGCATAAATAGGAATAGTATGCAGTAAAATCACCACGAGTAGTCTGGATGATCCTGCATGGTCATAGCAGTCCCTCAAAGTTGATCAAAATCTTATTGGAGTTCTTGGCTGGGCTCTGTTTAGGCTTACATAAGACATATTTTTACTCAACATAGGCTCTTGATTTTTTTTTCTCTTATTGAGATAAGTAGAAACACTCTCCGAAAAAGCAATGAAGAGAAAAGAAAATCCATCAGGGACTGAACAGCAGACCTCACAAGTTTGAAAAATAATTTTGGATCTCATATTCAGAGCACCCTAACACCTTGTGGGAATATACAAAGATTTTTTTTATATTTTTGTCTATAATCTGCATTACCTCTTCTTTTTAAAAACACCAATTTGACTTGTCTTATGCGAATCTTTCTTCTTCATTTTCCACCCTAAACATGGACAAAATGCACCATTGAGATCAATATGTTTTGTCCCCACCCGGCAATTTCAGTGATTCAGTGATTTTAGTGGCACCTAGTGGTTACTCTATACAAAACAAATCTCTCAATAGATCTCTATGGTGCATTTTGCCCTTGTTCAGGGTGGGATATGAAAAAGAAAGATTTGCATAAGACAAGTCAAATTGGTGTTTTTAAAAAGAAGAGGTAATGCAGATTATAGACAAAAATATAAAAAAAATCTTTGTATATTCCCACAAGGTGTTAGGGTGCTCTGAATATGAGATCCAAATTTATTTTTCAAACTTGTGAGGTCTGCTGTTCAGTTCCTGATGGATTTTCTTTTCTCTTCATTGCTTTTTCGGAGAGTGTTTCTACTTATCTCAATAAGAAAAAAAACCCAAGAGTCTATGTTGAGTAAAAATGTGTCTTCTGAAGGCCTAAACAGAACACAGCCAAAAACTCCAATAAAATGTTGATCAACTTTGAGGGACTGCTATGACCATGCAGGATCATCCAGACTACTCGTAATGATTTTACTGCATACTATTCCTATTTATGCACCAGCCTGCAAAATTTGAGCCTCCTACAGATTCTAGTTCTTGAGCAATGAGCTTGTGAACTTTGACAAAAAAAAGAGGCAGAACAAATTTGACACCCCCCTCCCCCTGTAAAACTGGCTGTTACTTGAAAAGTATTGATCTTAGCACAAAAACATTTTACAGAGTGTCTCCTGGGTAACATAGGCACACATGGTATTTTTTTCAGATTTTTTTGAGACGCAAGTGCGTGGGCTCTGGTTGATTTGGCGTGGAATGACCCATATATGAAACATACACACACACACACACACACACACACAAACACACACTCGCATACTTAATATACACATACTCTCTCTCTCCCTCACTCACACACCCACATCCACACCCACACCCCCCCAGACACAAAAACACACACACACACACACACACACACTTGTATACTCCCAACTCTGTCTCTATGCTTGAATGGGTCCTTTTTAACAGTCGGGGGGACGTGCTCTCACGTCTGAAATCAAGCAGAACCAAAGTGACCTCTGTGGCGGACCTCCTGCCGCTCTGGATCCCGGCTCACTCCAGCGTTCAGTTGGATCCCGGCCGGATCCGGGAGTCAACCCCCCCCCCCCCCCACACACACACACCCACCCACTCCCCCGGTATCCCTGCTGGGTTCTATAGTCCCCACTCTGCCGTTTAAGTGGGGGAACGGTGGACTTGCGCAGGGATGTTTCTATGGAAATGTAATGGAGGGGTGCCTCAGTCAAAAGAGTTCACGCGACACGACACCGGCCCTGCTGGGCAGGAAAGTGAAAAGCGGTGTTGTGCATTAATCCGCTGGACGCGCGCGTACGTGTCCTGGGCAGTGGCCCGAGCCCCGGCGATAGGAACCTTTTTTCCCGTCCTGCTGGTCCACTCTTGTTACTCATGGCCTCTGTGGCCATTTTAATTGCTTTCCACTTCCATTGCCCAATGTCTTGTGCTGTGCACACACACACACACACACACACACAGACCCAAATAATGCTGTGTCTATTTTGTGGCTTTTTAACAGGATCTAACAGGGTGGCCCAGCACCAGCGAAAACCCGTCTCGTAAAAGGTCAACATTGTTAGTCGTACATGACTAATAAGGATATTGAAATAAGGGCGTTTTTACAGTAGACATGTTCGGTCAGTGCAAAGCAGCTGGGTAATTGCGCAACATTTCAGACCGCATACGTGACAGCTTGACAATTGTTATTTCCATTACCGTCTGATATTTCCACAGGCATACGGGCGAAGCTCTCAATTAGCCAATGGGAGTGCTCTAATTTAAGCGCCAATTTATGCATATTGGAGCATGGCAGAAGAATCCAATTAACCCGATGAAATCAAATCAAGTTCTCTCACATCTGGCAGTGGAAATGGGGAACGGCGCTGTGTGTGCGAAGCGATTTCCCCCCCAAAGGTCACTTTTGACACGATTCGAACATGTTGTCGAGCGTAGTGCCTATGGCGCCCTGGCGTTTCTTGCAAATGTTCACATCCTCTTGTCTGATTTATCTACCTGGCTCCGTGCCAGTTTTAGACCTTACAAAAAAAAAAATCTCAAGCCGTGACTCGGCAGGTGAAGTTATCTGAGGCATTTGCTTCATGCCGGCGTTTGATATTCAAGCGTTCAAAAAATCTTGCCTCAAATATTGAAAAGAGAGCATTTAAGAAGCTTCTTTTGGATGATTAGACTTGTGGTTAATAGCCAACGTAAACTTCAGTCAGTGCTTCTGATCAAAGGCTCTCAATCCCCAGAGCCTCTTGCTCTGCTATATAGCTTCATTCATTTCTTGAATGAGGAGTTAGTGGAGCATAGACAGCATAGCTGTTCTTAAACACTCTGTGCTTTGGGGGCCACATGTTGGGTTATACATTTGAGTGTGCTCAGGGTTTTGGAACTCGATGAGCATTTCAGCCGCATTTTATTACAGAGAGCCAGGGGACATCCAGGAGGCTCTTATCAACTGTGGTCACAGAATTTATTCTCTCTCCCTCGACAGAACAGAAAGTGAGGAAAGTGAAAAAAAAAAAAACTCTGGAAATGAGATTAAATATTAATTCTCCTTGCAGCAAGTGACCTCGCAAGGCTTTGGATGCCTCTTTTATTGTGATGAAATATACGGACAATGACGGCATTTGAAACTAAAGTGTTTCCGCCATGCCCTTCATCTTGTAAAAAGTATATTGAAGGTGTTGAATACCATTGACCACAGATATACTGTATACTGTGTGTGTGTGTGTGTGTGTGTGTGTGTGTGTGTGTAATTTTGTCCCTGTGGGTGATTGCTTTTTTTTCTGTATCTTGATGAATGTGAGTGAACGTGTTGCACATACTGTATGACGGACAGTCACAAATCAATAGCAGTCATGAATATTGCATGAATTGCATGAAGTCCTACATAAAAAAAAAGAGTTTCCCTGCAGCCATAGTGACCCTCAGATTCACCGTGATAGCCTCTTTTCCCCAGCCCCTTCTCTTACCTATTCGCCACCGTGCATCATGATCGAATAGAGAGAGCACACAAACGCATCCTTGGGTTATCGCCAATCTCCATGGCGATGCCTGTGCATGTACTGTACACCAACTCGTAAACTGACCCCAAACCAATAGTCAATGGGCTGAGGTCACCCACAGGCGTAAAAATACAGACGTGCATCATGAGGAAGGCTTCGTGTAAGCCGAACCTCCCCACAGTGCTCTCCTTCGCCAGCAGAGACGAGTGCCGTGTTCCTGCTGCCAGGCAAATATTGAACGATGAACGTCTCCATTAAGCCTGTTTGCAATGCACAACCTCCTGTGTTGGTTTAACAGAAACAGCCCATTAAGTCGGGCTGTGAGTCATATATTAAAGGAGTCAAATTGTCAAATTGCCTTTTTCTTGGAATCATTCAATTGTTGCGCATGAAATATCAATGACTACTCGTCCTATTCATTATAAACTATCTCTCTGCGAAACTTGAGAGATTGATTCTTTTCACACAAGTTAATTGAAAAAAAGAGAAAGTCTGTTCTTCTGCTTTTTTAAATGGCCGTAAGGATAGGCTTTGATGTGAAGAGTTTCTCGGCAGTGTCAGACTGAATGGGCTTACGATCACTCCCTCATAATTAGCAGGCGCACCAGTCTCAGATTTGGCTCCATTTCAGGCAAAGTGTCTGCGTTGAGGGGGCGGAATCCATCTTTTCAGGGGCACACACACACTCTCTCACACACACACACACACACACACACACATATATATACACACACACACACACACACACACACACACACACACACACACACACACACACACACACACACACAGAGACACACAGAGACACAGATACACAGACACACAAAAGGGGAGAGAACGTAACCGCCTCTGATGTTGGCCCCGTGTTTTGCAGCCCTTGTTAGATTTATTTAGCATTTGTGGCTGTCAGAAGTGGGCCGATGCCTCCTGAGATGCAAAAACTTCAAACCAAAATCAGAAGCAATTGGCGTTACAAGTGAACGAACCCCAGCATTAGTGTGTGTCTGTGCACAATGCTTTTTTTTCCATTCAATCTTCCTTTCTCCGGAGGAGATCTCTTTTCTCTGGAGGAACAGACTCCGTCTCAGCGCTGCACATTCACCAGCGTGACATGCTTCACACCCACTCACCATACACACACACACACACACACACACACACACACACAGAGAGAGAGAGAGTGTGCAGACCGGAGTAGAGTTTACACTAACACAGATTGGCGGGCAAGAGTATCTTTCTCACAGCTTGACAAAAAACAACAAATGCCTTTGAAATGCCTTTGCAGAAAAAAAGAAAAAAAAAAAACAAACAAAGTGTTCATTTTCATTTCACCAACATTCAACGTGATGGAATAAATGCAATAAATCATTGATGGAATAAATCATTGTCAAAAATATAAACAACAAATTCAACTCAGAACTCTGAAAACAGAACATTATTGCATATTCAGCGCCATTTTGATGGCAATCAGTGGATGAAATCCAG
>NC_084998.1:14999397-15029397 GCF_963854185.1 Sardina pilchardus
AAGAAGAAGACATCCCAACAGCTGCAGGGCCTGCTTGTTAAGTTGGCATTGGTGTTGGCATGAAAGCGGCAGGGCCGGAAGATTGGCAGGGCCAGGAACAAATGGAGCGGCGGCGTCGTGTCACCCTGCCCGGCATCTGCGTCTCCCGGTATAAATCAGTCCGGAGCCAGCGGGACGTCACGCGCCCATCACAGTTAGCGCTCGCACGCAGATAATGACTTTCTCCACTGTTGACAGTGTGTGTGTGTGTGTGTGTGTGTGTGTGTGTGTGTGTGTGTGTGTGTGTGTGTGTGTGTGTGTGTGTGTGTGTGTGTGTGTGTGTGTGTGTGTGTGTGTGTGTGTGTGTGTGTGTGTGTGTGTCTGTGTGTGTGTGTGTGTGTGTGTGTGTGTGTGTGTGTTTGTGTGTGTGCCTTTATTCTCATAGCCACAGATAGACACTGTGTCCCCAAAAAAAGAGGGTAAATGAATGGAACATCAGCCTGTGTATATTTTTTTAAAAAAGGTTGAAAGCTTTGAGCGAGAGGTGGACTGCATGGATGAAGGCATTGTCAAAGAACGTCGGTCAGAGCTGCTAAAATGGCCCGTGCTTTTTAGCACCTCACATGATTAGTCTCCTGAAAGGTGATAGACAGCTCGGCCTTGACAGACTGCAGACTGCAGAGTGCAAAACAGCCAGAGCTGTCTGTGCAACTGTGAAGATGCAAAGATGAGCAGATACCAGCAATAGTGTTAAAGTGCTTTATAGAGTACTGTATGTGCACAGGGGGATACTCCATGTTATCATATGTGGTTGAAGGCTATACTCAACACTCAATATACAGAACATATAGATATGGAACTATCTTGACTGTAATGTACATGAGTTTGAACAGGATTAGGGTAAGTGAGTCAGTGTGTGTGTGTGTGTGTGCGTGTTCATCAGTGTGTGTGTGTGTGTGTGTGTGTGTATGTTTGTCTGTGTCTGTGTGACTGGAGGTGTGTATACGTGTGACTGACTAGATATGTGTGTGCGTGTCTGTATCTGTCTGTGCGACTGGAAGTGTGTGTGTGTGTGTGTGTGTGTGTGTGTGTGTGTGTGTGCCACACAGTGCTTAGGGCCAGTGTGGGGGGAGCCCTGTGGCGGGGGAGCTGGCAGCTGTGCCTCTGGGCTTTGTCTAAGAGGCCTGGACAGGAGGTCAGGGCTCCGCACTAAACAGCTGAGCATCTCAACCATTCAGTGGTGTTGACACACACACACACACACACACGCACACACACACACACACACTCTCTCTCTCTCTCTCTCTCTCTCTCTCTCTCTCTCTCTCGCTCTCTCTCTCTCTCTCACACACACACACACACACACACACACACACACACACACACACACATACAGTACACATACACACACACCGACATGACACACACACACACACACACACACACACACACACACATACACACACTCACTCATGCACAGGGCAAATCCTCAGACACATAGAACACAGTACCCGCCACTTCTCACACTGAGTCTGGCTGTTCGCTTTTCCATACCAAAGAAGGCCTCTAGTCTTTCCACCGACTAGATTTATACTTCCACACGTTCTTCTCTCTCTCTCTCTGACACAAACACACACACACACTCCTCTCTCTCTCTCTCTCTCTCTCTCTCTCTCACACACACACACAAACACCTCTTTTCCTCTCTCTCTCCTCTGTTCCTCTCTTCCTCACTCTCTTACTGTAAGCGTTTTCTTTCTTTCACTCTCACACGTGCTCAAATACTCTCTCCATCCACTCAGACTCGTTCTCTAATGGCATTTCTTTTTATTCTCACCATGCAGCCATTCACTCTCTTTATTTGTCTCCTTAACCTTTCTAAATCTTAATCTAAAAATCTATTTCAAATTCAACTCCAAAATCTATCAAATTATGAACATTTTCTTCCACCATCTCTCTCGTCTCTTGATCCTCCGATTCTCTATTACTACAATATTTCTCTGACCCTGCAAAACAGACCTTCACTCCAGCTTCACACAAAACGAATTGATGTCCGCCGATGTCCGATTTATTTTCAGACTTGGCAATGCTGAATGGTGGAGAAAGCCTACATGTTGCGTTTTCAAATTGAAACACCCACACAGCTTGTCTTGGAGCCGAGGAGGAATGCATGGCTCGTGTGCAGATACTTTCTCTTCTCTCCCAAGCTGTTCTCCCTGACACCCTATACCACCATCTGAACGCTTTTTTTTCCACCAAATTCTCTCTTTTTAAAATGTACTCTCTCTCTTTCTCTCACTCTTTCTCTCAAAACAAACCTATTGGCCTAAACAGAATCTTCAAGGTCCTCTCCCAGCACATACAATAAGCCCTCAGAAGTTCACTTTTTTTTTCATCTGCTCGCCCCGCAGGTATTCAAAGCGATCGCACCGCTATCACTCCTCTGCCCACGTCAGGTCGCCGCCGTGATTCACCACATAATGTGCACTTCACTCTGAGTGCTCCTCGCTCTCGCATTAGAGAAATGGCAGCGGGCGGCCGCCTCGCGTTGCCAGATGGTCTGAGAGTTTTCAACAAGTTCCACACATGCAAATTAGCGGGTGCACAGCGCACTTAGTGCCCACCTTCTCCGACAAGAGGCCCTTGTAGGTATACAGTGAGATAACCTGTCGCCCTCCCAACATATATGTAGGCTCAACAATGCTCTTCTTCATTGTGTGCTGCGTTTTTTTTTTTTTTTCTTTTGCAACTGACTGTGGAGTCATTATGACAGACAGCGAGAGTTGGTTGATTTCCTCATGCCAGATTCCGGGCTTGATAATGGCCTGATATTTTGGAGCGCTCAAACTGGGTCATTCCACACGATTAGCACATCAAACTTGGATTTTTCCTCCTGACAAACTCAAACACTCCAAATGCCTCCCGCAGTCATTATTATTATCATGGACTATACACACACACAGAGTCAGACACACACACACACACACACACACACACACACACACACACACTCCTCGTTCATGCCATCTCTTGTCCTGCGTGAGACGGTTATTAGAGTCCTGCAGCCTGGCTCCTAATTCAACTTTATCACTGCACTTGTAATCCCTTGGTGTTTCTGGACATTAAGTCTGAGCAAGAGAAGGGGAAAGAGAGAGGAGAAGAGAGGAGAGGAGGAGTGGAGAGGGAAAGGGGGATGGGGTGTCTTACAAGACCGGATTGGTGCTATGGGTAAAGTCCCTTGTTGTGTGTTTTTTTTTTCTCCAGTATTCACTAGGGTTGAGCGGTGGGGCTCCCATAGCTTCTGGTTCACCATGGGATTTAGACATGGCCGAAGTCCAGTGCGCCACATTTAAACAAGATTGCATAGCAATCAGGGGCACACAAGCTGGGCAAAATGAGGGAATTAGGCGAGGGACTCATCTCACAGGCCCCCGCACACATTAGAGATTAGAGGCAGTGGTGAGGAGACCACGACAGCCTCGATACTTCTCTCCGCCTCATGGCTGTGTGTCTGTGTGTGGTGTGTGTGTGTGTGTGTGTGTGTGTGTGTGTGAGAGAGAGAGAGTGTGTTGTGTGTGTGTGTGTGTGTGTTGTGTGTGTGAGAGAGAGAGAGAGTGTGTGTGTGTGTGCGCGCGCATGCGTGTGTGAGTGTGGATGTGTGTGTGTGTGTGTGTGTTTGTAAGAGACAGAGAGAGAGAGAGATTGTGTGGAGGGTATGCTAATGTGTTTAGATTCAGGAGACTGGCTTCAGACATTGCGAGATTTAGAGAAATACGTGACCGTAAACATGGTGGATTATTCTCTCTGTGATCCTGTGACATTTACTGTGTTTGTCAAGCTGATAGGAACCGCACTTCACCCATTCAAAACAACAGTCTACCAACCAGTGAAATGCACCAGCAGTGAATTTCTGCCTGCCCCTCAACCCAAAACCACAAACACACACACACACACACACACACACACACACACACACACACACACACAGGCAGACTCTCTCTGCAAGTTTGCCATGTTTCTTTTCTCTGCATACTCGACTGAACAGTGGCATTCTTGATTAGCTGCACACACCTGATTAAGCTAATCAAGAGCATTTTAATTACATTGACTTTAATCAGGTGAATCTGAAGCACAGACAGACTGTGTGTGTGCGAGTCTCGGTGTGTGGTTGCAAACTTTTTGTGGTAGCGATTAAGCAAAGCTTGATGGATCACCTGAAATTTTTATTGCAACTGACAACTTTTTATTACCGTTTTATTGTATCTCACAGGTGACGAAATTCTCCAGTTACAATCAAAACGTTTTTGCAAATTTCTCATCAATAGCTCCCTTCAAAGCATTTACTGGAAGATGGAAGATGCTGGCTTGTTAAGTGTGCACCCCTGCTAAAATGTATGATAATATATGCACCATTTTATGCTTTTAACTATGAGTGCAGAGGAGAATTAAGAGCGTTTTTGCCCAGGTAACAATATCATTTACATCTGACTTTCAATCAAAGCCAACACTTGAGAAATCTCATAATGTGTCGCTGATTTTCAGGTGGCTTTATCTCAATCATTAATCACCACAGCGAAATCAATCATATCTGCCCGTCTGCACAAGGGCCACTTTTTGTTCGTTCCATCGTCACGTTACAATTCTGCCGTTCGCACATTCAGCTGCCAGCGCCTCAGCAACAACAATATCGCCACCAGCCTCCAGTAATCTGACGTTCTCCTGCCTGCCTGCCTGCCTGTCTGCTGCCCGTAGGCTTCAGGCGAAGCTTTGACTGAGAGCGGTGCGGCACAATGACAGGGTATCGATTGTCTGCGGGCTCATTTGGCCTGGATTCACTACAGCTGACTCATGGCGTGATTGGCAGCGGCCATTGTGTTGCCGAACAACAGTAGCCATGAAGTTGGCCCACGGGAGCCCTGGGGAGCGTCTCCACGCTTGTCACACACACACACACACACACACACACACACACACATACTCACACACACACACACACACAGGCACACAGGAGCCAATCCCTGCGGCGGCAGCAGCGGCAATGACACACATCCTTGCATGAACTGAAGGTGCCATAAATAAGAAGGTGTACGTGTCTATGTGCATGTGCGCACCAGAGAGAGAGAGAGTACACATTTGTGTGTGTGTGTGTGTGTGTGTGTATTTGTGTATTTATGTGATGAGGAGATGTGCATATATCTCTATCAGTGCACATGTGTGTTTGTGAGGTGTGTGTGTACAGTATGTGACTGTGTATGTGAGTGAACGTGTGTGTGTATGAAGCGTGAATGTGTGTGTGTGTGTGTGTGTGTGTGTACATGCACATGTGTGTGTATGAAGCGTGTGTATGTATGCGTGTGTGTATGTGTATGTATGTGTATGTATGCGTGTGTGTGTGTGTGTGTGTCAGGGGCACTGCAATGCAGTCTCTGAAGGGCCCGAGGCCCCTCCTCCCGTGCGCGGCCCAGAGTAGTAAATCAGGCGAAACCGTAGTCGGGTGGGATGAGCAACTCAAGGTGACATTAGAGAGGGACTGATTCTCCCCTGAGCAGGAGCCCAACACACACACACACACACACACGCACACTCACAAACACACACACGCACACACCAAGACCAAGTCTGACCCAGTGTCATGATGAGACAAACAGGGCAACACAAGACGAGCACCACAGCAGAGAGAGAGAGAGAGACAGAACACAGACACATACATTACACAGACTCGCTCACACACACACACACACACACACACACACACACACACAAACACACACACACACACACACCTACACACGCACGCCAGGGGGACAGAAGTGGCAGGATTCACTGTAAACACTCAGATAGAAGGGAAAGAAAAGAAAAGAAAAAAAAGAAAAGAAAAAGGGGGAATAAGTAAAAGAGGGGGAAGAAGAAGAAGGAGGAGAGGAAGCATGGCGGTGGCAGGCTGGAGGTAATCTGTGGGCATGACCATAAAAAGACTTCTTATCCCTCCCCTGTGCTGTGGCGGCGAGGGGCACAAATTCATTTCCTGCCGCTGTGTCACAATCAGACATCTCATCGCGGCTCCCCCGAGCCAATCCACCAGAATCACAAAGAGGAATCCTTTCAAAGTGGCCACTGCTCACGGGGCTGACGGCACAGCACCACTGAAAGAGGGGGGAGAAGGAAAAAAAAACATGTTTATTCGCTGGCTGTTTTGAGTCTCTTACACTCTGACAGATTTTTGGAGCTTTGTCCCAAAGGCATGGCCATAGCCTCGCTGCGAAATTTGTTTTAGTTCAGCGCTGATAGAGGAAGAGATGTTGGGTTGCCGTTTGGTGTGAGTCGCAAACCAAAACCAATGGCAGTCTTCGTATCTGTGTTGTCATTTTGTCACCGCGGAATCCTTTCCATGAAGCAGGCTGACAGCGATCAGTATTAGACTCTGTCGGAGACTCTATTTATCTATTGTGGAGGCAAAATCAGATCGGGATGTGTTTACCCCAGTTGCAGAGTTTTCTGAGAAGTAATCTAGCTGAAGCAGAAGAGGCACTGCACGTGTATGTGTGCATGTGTGTGTGTGTGTGTGTGTGTGTGTGTGTGTGCGTGTGTGTGCGTGTGTGCGTGTGTGTGTGTGTGTGCATGTGTGTGTGTGTGTGTGTGTGTGTGTGTGTGTGTGTGTGCGTGCGTGTGTGTGTGTGTGTGTGTGCGTGTGGGCACCTCCCAGCACACTGGTGGGCTAGGATGCCCCAGACTGGTTTATATTTAGTTCGTTTACTTGCACGTTGTTTACCCAGTCTGTCACTGTGGGTTTACTCCGAGGGACTCTGGTTGGCAAAACACCACTCGCAGTCCCCTGCAACCCCCCACCCACCCCCACCCCCCATCCCTACAGCCATATACACGCTCCCTGTACTAAACAACCTCCAGGAATGTTCCTGCCCTTCTACCGCCGGAGTAGGCCTTCCTTGCATGTCATCACCATCTTGCTGGTTCTCCAGCTCACAGATATGTTTGAAGCCCACCCCTGTAAACATCAAACCTGCTGAGATAAAACTCTGTTTTATTGCACGCGCTATCAGAGCCAGAATCAGAATCAGTGGGCAATGCCTTGAACCGGGATTCAAACATTAGTATGCAATGTGAGAGTAGTTAACATTCAGCTGCTTATGAAACACCCACAGAAATGACACGGTATATATATAAGCAACATTTTAGCATTCGGCAGCACGATATCACATATTGTGGTGTAGCTGGGCAAAAACATACTAAACCAAGCTGCTTTTGTGGGCTGATATAACCTTTCCAAGTAAGTGGAATACATGTTGGAATACATAAACGATGAGATTGGGAAGTCAGTTGAAATTGCACACATGGAATAAAAATTAAATCTGACAGCCTAAACCACGAGAGGGAATTGTGTGCAAAGTTTGATCTCTTCCTTAGAATATGGAGTATGTAAAACAGACGTGTGCGCTTTAATAGCACACAGTGTACGCACAAGGAGGCCAAGGATGGATGTTGCAAATAATTCTCTGTGACGTCTGCAACAGCAGCACACAACGGCCACACTCTTCTCGGGCAGAAAAAAGAAGATGCAGCTCTTTCCCTTATAGCACCAACTTAAACCTTCATGTAAGCTGCAAATGGGAGATCCTAAACCATCACTGGCAGGTCCTGCCTCCTATCGAGGTGGTGGTGGGGGGGGGGGGGGCAAAGGAGGTAGCAGGGGGGGGTTGTCAGTGTGGGCTGCAATTGCTGTCATCATCTCTCCTGAATTCAACGAAGAGGAGCCCGAATTGGAAGAGGCACTCCATCTCCTGGGAGATCAAATGATTGGGAGCTCCAATTTTCCCTGTTGGAGGTTGGAGGTTGGAGCTGGGAGGGTGCTGACTGTTTCATTAGGAAGGATCTGGGCCTGGTCACAGGGAGAATTACCGACTGGACTGGACTGGACTATTGAAACGCAAGTGAGACAAAATAATGTTTCCTGCATATTCCTGTATGTTTTTTAAATACATTTATCTGCACTTAATAACAATTGACCTGGAGGCTGAAAAGAAGTTAGAAAGAAATGATGTGCAACAGTGACACAAGATGTCCAGAATGCCAAGACATTTGGTTTAAATCAGCTCATTATTGAAGGTCTGGTGACATCTCCATGACTTTGTCCTTAAAAATGACAAGCCGTACAAAAGGAGAAACCGACCAGCCTGGGTGTTGGTAACCAGAACGGTGCAAGTGTGAGTCCTTGGACAGCTCACTAACGACTCTCTCTGCTAACATCTCTGTCCACCCACTCCAATTATTTGTTCTGCTTTGAAAAACAACCCTGCAGTCATCCACTTAGTAGTATGCGTACACGTTGCACCAACACACACACACAACCTCATTATCAAGCCACCAATTGTGTGGAGTAATAACAAAAAAGAGCTCTTTTTAAGGATGACATGCCTGATGACCACAGCCCCTTTTCTGTTTGCCTTATCATTGCATATTTGTGACTGGGAGAAGCAATGCGCTTCCTATGGCTATTTCAGCTCGGAGAAGACCGTCCACCATAGCAGTGGGAGAGAGAAGGCATGTGGTCACTCCACAGCTTCACAATTAACAGGGCCTCTGGCAGAAAAGCCCCAAGACAAAGAAAGGGAAAGCTCAGCAGAGGAAAGAGAGAGAGGGGAGAGAGAGGGAGGGAGCCAGAGAGGACGAGAGAGAGATGAAGAAAAGGACACCAAATGAGAGAGAGAGAGAGAAAAAATGAGACAGAAATAGAGAGAAAAAGAAATAGTGGAAATGATTGAGGAATGGAGACACAGAAAAGGGCACAAAAGCAAAAACCTGTGAAGGAAGAGGAAATTGGGCATACACATGTGTACATGTTTCCCGTGGGAGGGTTGATAGAATGCAATCTCATCGTGAGGCCGATCAATGCTGAGATACACTCTCATTTCGTGGTGGCACCCTTTCAATCAATTAATCTATACGGAAATCCATGCATCTTAAAGGGATACAGCTAGTATTAGCAGGTGGCTGAAGAAAACTATTAAAATAATTGAATTATTTGTCATGAAATATAAAAGGGGAAAACAGAGACAGAATGATAGAACATGAAAAAAGCACATTCTTCCTACGCATTTAAAGGGATAATGCTTTGTTCTTGCTGGTATATGTATTCCCTGACTCCTATTGTCAAATTCCGTATTCAAAGTATAAGAACACACTGACGTGTTATAACTTGTATTTATTAATATAACCGAAGCAACTTGGTTTACGTGTCTGTTCATTCAGTTGACTACATTCACATACACTGAGCATGCGCAAATGCGCATCTTATACAAATGAAGTGTACTGATTGGCCAACATAGAAAGCAGGACTTAATGAGATTCAAACCTAAATCCTATGATATTCTATGTGAATATTACATCTCCCTTCTTATAGAAGTGTAAGGTTCCAATACAGATATATGCACTGGTTCACTGACATAACTGCAGTGTGGTACTTGCAAAGTAACTGCTCTAACATTCAATGGGCTTATACATTTGAGGTGAATGAACACATATCAGAATTCACATTACTGCCAACAGAACTAGGCATCAAATGATAGATGGGCACATAAGAAATTACAATATTGCTAACAGAACTAGGCATCAAATGACTAAGCATCAAATGACAGTTGAGATCAGAACATCACATTCTTTTTTTTTTTTTTTTTTTTTTTTTGTTTGAAGGGCAGCGATCCGCCTACACCCTTTTACATGGTCTTACAAGTCCAAAACAGCTCTAGGATTGACTTCTCGTCCTGATTTTGTCTTGTAAGTGGTGGTCGGAGGGGCAAATTCATTTGCGGTCTGTGAAGTAGGAGATGTGCTGTTGTGTGGAGTTTGTGGTGCGTCGTCCTCAGGACCGTCAATGTGAGTGTGATGTTCTTTAGTGGAAAGGAGGTGGCGTCTGTTTCTCCTGTATTCCTGTCCTCCTTCAGTTGATCGTATGTGATAGGAACGGTCAGTTTCAGCCGGTCTGATGACTACTGCAGGTTTCCACTGACCTTGCTCTTGAAAGCGGATGTGTTGACCTCCCTGTAGTGGTGACAGAGGTCTGGCTGACCTGTCGTAGTATGTTTTCTGCTGTTGCTGCTGGTGAACTCGCCTAGCATGAACTTCTGTTGAACTGACGACCTTCGGCTGAAGCTGCTGATGTGTGCTGGGTAAGACTGAACACAACCGTCGACTCATGAGCAGTTGAGCAGGTGATCTGAAGCCGTCAACAGGAGTGTTGCGGTACTCAAGAAGACTCATGTAAGGATCTCTTCTGTCACATCTGGCCTTGTCCAACAATGATTTTGCGATTTGTACCGTTTTCTCTGCGAGGCCATTGCTTTGTGGATAATGTGGACTGGAAGTTATGTGGGTAAACTCCCATTTGTCAGCAAAACTTTCAAACTCTCTGCATTTGTATTGAGGGCCGTTATCTGATATAACAGTCTCAGGTATGCCATGTCTAGCGAAGGCTGCTTTAAGTTTGTGTATTACAGCAGAGGCTGTTGTGCTGTGCAATTTGTCAAGCTCGAAATATCTGCTGTAATAGTCCACTGTGATGATGTATTGTTCGTTGTTCCAGGTGAACAAATCCGTAGCAACAGTCTGCCATGCCCTATCAGGGATCTTGTGGCTGATCATGGGCTCTTTGGTGTTGGAGGGTCTGTGTTCGAGACATGTGGAGCACTTTCCAACTGTTTCCTCGATGTGCTTGTTCATACCTGGCCAGAATAGGATGTCCCGTGCTCTCTGTTTGCACTTTTCGATGCCCATGTGACCAATGTGTATACGTGATAGCATCTCAGCACGCAGTGAAGTGGGAACGACGATTCTCTCACCTTTGAATATGATGTCATTCATCTGAGAGAGTTCATCACGATAGTTCCAGTACTCAGCGATACTATGTGGGCACAGTTTCCTCTCCTCAGGCCATCCTTCACTGATTGTTGTTTTAAGCAGCTTTAACTGTGTGTCTTTGTCGGTCTCTGCTTTGATTTCTTTCAGCTTTGAGTCACTGACAGGTAAGTTGCTGTACAGCATGTGTACCTGCATGTCCATGCCCTCTCTGAGGCTCTCATCCGGATCAGACAGAGACTTCCGGGATAGAGTGTCTGCAACAGGGATGTCCTTGCCTGGTATGTGGACAATGGTAAAGTCATACCTTTGTAGCTGAAGGAACATTCGCTGTAGCCTGGGAGGTGCTGCTGCAAGGGGCTTGCGAATGATGGATTCCAGTGGTTTGTGGTCGCTTTCCACTGTGATGTGGTGGCCGTAAACATACTGATGGAAGCGTTTGCACCCGAACAAAATGGCATAAAGCTCCTTTTCAATTTGTGCATAATTGACTTCACAGTCTGTGAGTGCTTTTGATGCATATCCAATCGGTCTGCCGTCTTGTAACAAAACAGCACCCAGTCCATATTTACTGGCATCAACTTGCAGGGTGAGCTTTTTTCTGGGGTCAAAATAAGCTAAGACAGGACCTGGTTCACGTGTGATGAGCTCCTTTATCTTCTGAAATGCTTCTTCATGTTGTGTATCCCATGTGAATTCATTGGCCTCTTTCAGCAGGTGACGCAGAGGCGCATTGATGCTGGCAAGACCTGGAGCGAATTTTGACAAATAGTTCACCATGCCTAAGATTGTTTCCAGCTCACCTTTGTCCTTTGGGGCTTTCATCTCTTTGATAGCTGCAATCTTGGCTGGATCGGGCTTGACTCCATCTTTGGTGATGAGGTGCCCAAAGTAGCTGACCTCAGTGGCGCAGACAACACTCTTTTCAGGGTTGAGCTTCACTCCTCTCTCTCTGGAACGTTGCAGCATGGCATGAAGGTTTTCATCATGCTCCATCTTGTTCTTGCCATATATGAGAATGTCGTCCACAATCGCCATGACACCTTGTAAATCTTCGTAGGTCTCATTCACTTTACGCTGGAACTCATCCTGGGCAGATTTTACTCCAAAGGGTAACCGCAGGAACCTGTACCGTCCAAACACTGTGTTGAAGGTTGTCAATTTGGAAGACTCCTCTGTGAGCTTTATAGCCCAGTAGCCTGACTTGGCATCCATGACACTAAAGTAGCATGCTCCAGCTAACCTGGATGTGACGTCATCGAGGGTTGGTAAGGGGTAGTGTGGTCGTTTTATTACCTTGTTCAAGTCTTTCGGGTCAAGGCATATCCTCAGCTTGCCTGTGCGCGGTTTTTCTGCTGCTACCATTGAGTTGACCCATTCAGTTGGTTCAGTGACTTTCACGATGATCTTTTGTTTCTCCATACTCTGTAGCTCATCCCGCAGGCGATCACGTAAAGCAATGGGAACACGTCTTGGTGGGTGAACAACAGGCACCGCATTGGGGTCAATGTGAATGGTACATTCACCAGGGAAAAGTCCTATCCCTTTAAAAACGTCTGCAAACTCCTCCATTACAGACACTTCTTGTTCAGCAGACACAGAGAGAATGAGCTTGATCAATCCAAAGTCTAAGCATGCTTGTAATCCTAGCACTGGTGGTGCATGTGTGTCTACAACGTAAAATTTCAGCATTAACTGAGTGTCCCTGTATTGGCATTTCATGTTGTACTTGCCTCTAACTACAAGCTGCTCTCCACCATAGCCATAAAGCGGGCGCATTGATGTTTGAAGCATGTTTTGTATTCTCAATCCATTGAAAATACGTGTGGGAATGACATTAGCTGAGGCCCCAGTGTCTAACTTGAATTTCACCACGTTTTGATTTGGTCCCACTTGTACATTTGCAAAAGCCTGTTCAGTATCTTGAGAAGTATTTCCCTCTGTCACTGCATCAATGAACAACTCTTCACTGTCTGTGCATTCGTCTGGGTCATTTTCACTTACTGCATGAACTCCTCTACTTTGCTTGGAACGACAAACCTTTGCAAAATGGTTCCACTTGTTGCATATTTTGCACTGTTTCCCTTTAGCTGGGCAGTTGTTAGCGTCGTGAGCCTTATTTCCACAATATCCGCAGGTTTTACGCTCGCGGAAGTCAGCCGTCTGGTGCGCCTCATTGAATTGTCCTTTTGTTCTCTCTTGGCGCCCTCCCCAAGCACCTCTCTTGTGATACTGCTTGCCTATCTCATGAACCGTCTGTTCCTGTGAACTGTTACTGCCATTTATTGTCTTAAGTTGTACTTGTGCTATTTCATAAGACCTAGCAATGTCTATTGCTTTATCAAGAGTCAACTCAGATCCGACGTTAAGCAGCTTTTCACGAACTTTCGGCGAATGAATGCCAAACACCACCCGATCCCTTATCATCTCTTCACTGTTAGCATATCCACAGTCCTTCACAAGCAGTCTCAATTCAGTGACAAATTGCTCAAAAGGCTCGTTAGCTCTCTGTATCTTTTCATGGAATTTGTAGCGTGCGAATATGACATTGGACTTCGGCATTACATATGCTTCAAAACGCTCATAGTATGATTTTAAAACTTTGGCTTCTGCCTCCGTCAATGTCCATGTATGATAGATATCTCTACCTTTTTCTCCGACCCACAGAAGGAGATAGCTGCACTTCTCGTCTTCAGATTTCTTCTTGTAGGGACCGGTAAACATCAATTCCACGTGAAGTTTGAATTTGCGCCATGCTACAGGCAGGTTGATAGCATCCCAATCCATATGGGGTGAAGGAACTCCAGCGACGTCCATTCTGTTCGAGTTGTCTTCACACTTTCACTCTGACACCATGTCAAATTCCGTATTCAAAGTATAAGAACACACTGACGTGTTATAACTTGTATTTATTAATATAACCGAAGCAACTTGGTTTACGTGTCTGTTCATTCAGTTGACTACATTCACATACACTGAGCATGCGCAAATGCGCATCTTATACAAATGAAGTGTACTGATTGGCCAACATAGAAAGCAGGACTTAATGAGATTCAAACCTAAATCCTATGATATTCTATGTGAATATTACACCTATCTCCTCATTCAGACAGACACCTTGAGTCCAGATGAAAGAACAAATCATTTTTTGTGAACGGACATTTTATCCGGCCTCCGTTTGATTTATGTAACATGTGAAGCTCAGTCAGACCGTGTCTTTTGATTCTCATATTCATTCGTCTCTTTTTTTCTACATGACCTATGACCTTTGGTAAAGTTCTCTGTTAAAGAGGACATTCAGGGTTTTGTGTGTTCTGTCCTTAAGCCACCGTGTCAGTCGCCATGGTGATCACGGTTTTGTAGATGCTGCAGGACTAGATGTTGCAAGGGTGGCTATATGGGGGGAAACATAGTGAATTATCATTTGCAAATTTACACTGGGGAATTTCTCATCAAACCAGTGAAGAGAGAATTGTGACCTCATTAGACTGAATGGGATGAATTCTGAAAGAGAGTGTTTGTAAACTTAGAGCCACTGTAATTTTTTGTCTCCCGTCTTCAACAGTGATACAGATTCATGAAGACATGCATTTGTAAATATTTACCATTCCATTTGTTGCTTTTGAGTGTGTGTGTGTGTGTGTGCGTGTGTGCGTGTGTACGTGCGTGTGTGTGTGTGTGTGTGTGAGAGAGAGAGAGAGAGAGAGAGAGATCCTCCCCACAGACTCTTGGCCAAAGTCTGATCAGATTTGTCAGTTGCCATGGTAAGCTGTTGATCGGTGTAATAAATCACGGTCCACTGGCACTGGATCAGATGCAATCTGCAGTCAATGCATTAATTAGCCACTCTGCTATCGGGCCCTTTTTAATGATGGTGTCAGTGGTGATGCACACATTATGACTTGCAGCTAGTTTGATTTGATGTATTCCCATTCCCAATGTGTCTCTCATATGGCCCTGTATGCACACACAGGCCGTGTGTTTGGCTACTGGTTTGTCTGTGTATTTCTCTATCTTTGTATCTGTGTGTGTCACTGATTCTCGTGCTTGGTACCAGCAACATTTATAGGTACTGTATGTGAAGTGAATGGAATATAGCAAACACGTTTATCCAAAGCGACAGGGACTTGCAACGTTGGGTTTATTTTTCAAACCCGGGCCATCTATAAGTGGACATTGCCTGTACGTATGACCAATGTCATGGCAATGCTGTACTTTCACCTTTACCGTCATTTAAATGCCATTAACACAGCATATTGTTTTTACGGTCACATTGACATTACCAGTTATGACACGACCCTGTACAGACCTGGGCCTCCTCCAGGCCTTATCTGGCCCAGAGACTTCTGTTCCCGTGATTAGAGTCTCGATTGGTCAAGTTCATAAACTCTAGCAAACAGCAGTATTATTTCATAGTCAAATTAATCAGTCAACATAAAACACATCATAAAATGTGATTTCACTAGGGAATTAAGTTAATAATGAGGGAAGCATAAAGTGTTATTTCATTGTCAAATTAATGATCTACCACTGGAGAAAACGTAAGTGTTATTTAGTTAAATTATCCAGACATAACAATTTATATGTACACGTAAATGCAGAGAGTCAACAACAAAAACGTAAACAATAATTTATGTTCCAGTGATGGCTTGTTGCTATGGGCTGCCTTTGATAAATAACAAAATATAAATAGTATGCTCCATCTGAAATGTGAAATATCATTGGCTCACAGTGGCTTAGAGGAAACGAGCCTTAATACCACTGAGACTGGGAGAGATGCTGTCATCGCGGTTTGATATATAACACAGATAATTTGGCTAAATTCATTGGTTGCTGAAAGGCTCAGCAAGTGCTTTATGGATTCCCAAATCAGCAGCATCCATCATAGATTTTCCAAAATGTATTTAAGAATGGAAATTCTCAGCTTCACTCAATTAGACAGTAAGGCTCTATTAATCAGTGTTTTTTCAATTAAGTTAAGGATGAGAATGCGCGAACCACGAGGGGGATATTAGGGGTGTTCACGTTTGTGGGGGGCTTTGTTTCAGCGAGCGAGGGAGTGTATGACACTAGAGAGAAGCGTGGCTCTCGGGGAGAAATATTGGGTTGTTTATTGGTACAGTGTAACACCTGCCACCCATAAACATGCACACAATACAGACACACACACACACACACACACACACGCGCGCGCGCACACGCACAGACGCAACACACACTCGCACACGGACACGCGCACACACACACACACACACACACACTATACACACACACACACACACACACGCACGCACACATACAGTCACACACAGACACACACAATATACACACATAGTCTCACACACACACACACACGCACACACATACACACAGGTAGAAGTAATTCCAATCCACAAGGTTTCTTCAAAGACAAAAACCTGCTCATTACCCCCCTCCCCTTCTCTATCTACATATAATGCTAATGTTGGAATGTGGAAACTGAAACCATCAGAGACTCACATTAGTTGAGCAATATTGCAAAATAGCATTCTCTTACTGATTTATGCATTTAAAGGTCCTCTTGTTTATGCTCTGAAAAGCTATTACACGATGCAATCCTATGAATGCCAAGCATGGCTGAACTGCCCTGTTATTTGAGAGAGATGCATTCCATCCAATCACTCAGTGCTATTACCTGCTGTCTGTGGGACTTAAGGTCTGTTGTGTCATTTCTCATTGTCTTCAGATTGTCCTGTCCTGTAGCATGTCTAAAAGGCCTTTTCACACTTGATAATATCTCACAGTCTGCACCAAAGTCATGGGCTGTCTGGTAGGCAATAGGGATATGGTTAGAATTGAATTATGCATGCTAGCCTATTCACACTATTTATGAAAAAAAATGTTGAAACAGAGAGGATGCAGCCTGTACTGATACTGATCTTCATGAATCGATCCTGTGTGACATGGTATTGGACCATTACATGCTGACTACATACAATTGATTACAAGTTCAGTTGTGTATGAATCATGTTAATTTGGTAAATAGTTATTCATTTTTAAATAGGCTAGATAAACATTCATTATCGTTATTCATTATCAATACCCATGTTATAAGAAAATGCATGCAAAGTCACAATATTCAAAATGTAGGCCTAGCCTATGTTTTTTTCAGCTCCTTTTAATTGAGGAATTTTGTCAGTAAGCCCATGTAAGCTATTCTGTGTGGTCGTGTCGTAAATCTACGTTAAAAGCCTGTAATTTAGATCCTTTCAATGCCGTATACCGTAGCTTACATTCAACATGTCGCATAATAATAAGAACTTGGGGTAAATGATGTCAATGTGCCTTTAAGGCAGCAATCCCGTTTTGGGCAACTACTAGGGGTGGTCGGAGGGTGGGCTCGAGCCACGAGACAGCAGCAGCGCGTGTGGTGTGAGTGTAGTAGCGCATTCATTCAATGGAACGGGAACAAGACGAGAAGAGGGACCGCAACAAGATATGGGAATAACAACTGAGAAGTAGGGACCGTTTTCTTCAGGATGGGATTCTCTCTTTGATGAAGGAGAAAATAGCATTACTTGAGAGATGCTCCTGTCTCTAATTTAAGCTCTACCTTGAGACAGAATTAAGGACAACAGAAAATAATCAACACAACTGCCTAGTAACCGAGTGTGATTTACTACTTGCTGCTGCTGGCCCAGGGATCGGAATTACAACTGGAAGCCGACTGGAGAGTTACCTTTCCCGGGACGTCTGTGCACATTCATGTGCAAAGTAGCTTAGTTGTGATGTTGCGGCTCAATAAGAACACATTTGAAGAAGGCGTTAAATTGAGTTTGCAAACTTGTACGGTTTGGCAGCCGTAGTTGTAGCGCTAACCTAAGGTCTTAGGTCGCTGCCTGCCTTCGTTTCCCTCCAGTTACTTGGATATCAACTCATTTTGCGGTGCCAGAGACTTGCCCGAACGGGAGAAATACATATATTCTTCTCCACGGTTTTCCTGGCTAAGGAGGTTATGGAGTTTCATCCCACATTAGATGCTCTACTACCAATACTATTTGCACTCATCAGTATCACCTTAGGTAAGTTTAATTGAAAGGTTTTACAAAGGCTGCATCTCCTCGCAGACGCAGTTCCCACTCCCCTGTTCCCGTTGGTTTGTTCAGCTGAATCTGTCTATCTTTTTAAGAGAAAACTTTTGTTATCAGTAGACTATTCCCTCAGCAACAGTAGGTTACCGGGAATACTCGAGGATAATACAAATGAAGTCAGTTAAAAATCTGATGTCGATTCTACTATCCCATTCCGTTATCTGTTCTTCCGCCACTGACCGCCAGACAAAGCGCAGCCAATAGATCAGATTGCGAGATACAGAATCGAACTCTAGTGCGGCGTAGCTTAGTATTAAAACCTTTGTTGTGAAAAGTAGTTTGGCAGGTTCCACTAAACCTTGCCTTTTGTATCCGTGATGAATGTTGGAATTAGAGGAACTGCTTTGCATTTGACCGTCTTAAGTCTGTTTACGTTTGAATGCAGGCTACTGTAAGACTCATACCTCTTTCTTCAACGTTTACAAAACATAGAGACTATATGTTCGCATAATAATGTATTGTTATCTAATTTCCTAATTAAAACACAGCCTTCCTTTTTTATGGATATTATCTTACACTCCTATAGGCTAGCTTAGAGCTCGTCCTCCTGGCAACAATAACTCAAACAACATTCTGGGGTGCGCTATGGGCTATTGCTGTCAGTGCGAACAAGGTGTTTACAAGTAAAAGCTTGTGTGTGTGTGCATTTGGATATCATTAGGGATCACAGTTGTAGCCTACTCCTTTCTGTCAGTGGACATAACGGTTAATAGTCTAATGAAGATGTTTGTATGGGGACTCTATAAGAAGAGCACAATTTTGTCTGTCAAATGTTTCAGGATAGTATACTGTACTTATATGTAGAAGTCATGTATGAAGAACTAGAACTTTGCCCATATAGGCTAATAATGTCAGTCTTCACTTACATTATTCCCTGAATGAGCATGATGTTTAAGACAAATTTTTTCTATCCTCCTGCAATGCACCCTGGCATTAGGAATGATGTGGATGCCTGTTCACACATCTCTCAATGATATTATATCTCAAGTTTGCCACCATCCTCATACCAAAAATACAATTTTGAGATGTAGGTAGTGAAGTTAAAGCTGTAAGCTCACCGGAGAAGGTTTATTTTACAGCAGGTATTTTCTCATGGTCTGGAGTGATAACCTATCTGATCACCTTTTCACACCAGATAAAGGCATCGGGTGAGTCAGTGGCTAGAGTTACGGTGAAAGGCTTGAGTGTGGTTAAGGGTTTCATTACTTTTGGTGCTCTGGTTTGTGTCTCTCTCTCTCCTTCTGTGTGTGTGTGAGATGTTTGTGTGTGTCGGTGTAACCAAAGGAGGACATATGTTTGTTCAGCTCCTTTTGAAGTGAGTTGAAACAGCCCCAAAAAACAGCTGTTAGCCACACAGGATTGTCCCCAAACAGGCTCTATGAGACACAAAGTGCTGTTCGCATTCTTTACTCTAGAAGTAGTATAGTCACTTGTATAAAAAAAAACTGCAAACATTCTATTTCATTATTTCAGCAACTGCTTACTGCAATGAAGTGCAGCAACTTGTCTGGAAGTCAGGTATTTGTTCTAGTGGATATGTCTCTTTGTACACACGACACATGGCTCACAACAGGAAGTAGCAGTACGTGGTCGTTAGCCAGAGGACTACAGCCTCATGTCCCGCTTGAGTGACACAGATATGGTGTCAGAGTGAAGACACATGGCTGAATGGGTAATTGTCTTGAAGAGAAACAGAGAGAATAGGGGGGGGTATTCACTGTTTGTTTTGAAAGAAATGTAAGACGTCTGTTCTGAAATGTGTGTCAGGGTGTCAGTTTGCGCCAGAGGAGCCGTGTAGCATCATGGGTGTCTGTCTGATGCATCACAGGTAGTGACTCAGCAGGTATTCATCATCACCTGCCAGCGTCCTGCACAGCATGCTGTAATATGCCAGTCAGTCTGAGACAAGATGCGAACATGCGGCAGCCTACTGGGAGGACATGGCGTCGATAGTCTGTCGCCTGTCCATCAACACCCAACGGCTTGAGACCTTTGAAGTATAAGGTCAAATATGTCTGTCTTGATGTGTTACAGGGCAGATATAACCATTTAATGCTACACATGTGGTTTTCATGTTCTACTGAATGTGAAAAAGACAGATAAGACTGAAAAGGTTGCGGACAAGTATTGAGGCTCAAATCCTTTCAATCTCATAATGGTCGGACAAAACCTAGTAATTCCAAGGTGTCTTACGTTTTAGTTTTTGGAAGCTATAACCGTAAACTGTGAACATTGTTTCAACAGGAAATGCCTCATTGAGTTTTAGTTGCTCCAGCGTTGAAAGCGTGTAGGCTGCCAAACAAAGCAGTTGAGTGTCATCTCGAGGTATGTGTGCTTTGGCGTATCGCAATTTCGTTCTTCCCAGTCAGTGACAAGCGAGAGTGTCCATCCTGTCATAAAGCATTTTAAAAAAGCCCCATTTCCTGAAAACGCCAAGAGAGACAACAAGGCTTCTCTTCATGCTCACGGAGGGTTTGAAAGAACCACAGCGACCCTGGAATGCTGTGTGCGGCCTTCCAGCGATGAATGGGGTCACTGGAATGGGACAGTGTGAGCCGCAGTGCTCCGTCGCGGTCCCTGGCTCGGTGCCTTATGGTTCAGATGGTCACGACGACCCTTAGGACACTCAAAAATAGGCTCCAAGGTCGCGTGGTGATTTACCATCAGTGTCTCCTTGTCTGCCCATACGCATCCACGCTCAGTCAGACCCACTCAACGTGATTTAGCTCTTTTTCCTTGCGACAGTGCTGTTGACTGGCCACAATGTCACACCCCTGGCGTGTTGATCAGGGCTCTAGAACCAGAAGTATTCCCTCCAATGCCTGGCGGACATTTCACACATGCTCTCATTGTCACATAAGGGCAAAATGCGTGTACCGGTAATCCTTTTGCACTACTTTTAAAATGAGGACTAACTATGGCTTGGTGTTGGGTGGGGAACTGTTTTATAACCATCCTAAATTTCTCTCGGTAGTAAAGTACTCTCTCTCTCTCTCTCTCTCTCTCTCTCTCTCTCTCTCTCTCTCTCTCTCTCTCTCTCTCTCTATCTTTCCAAACATCTACCCATCCATCTTTTATACTATGACTGGTGTGCAGCTTCAGTGTCAGCATAGGTCTGGTACTTTGGGATGAAGATTTCTGCAGCAATCTATGTAGAGATACATCAGTCATTCCCTCATACAGAACAGTATATACCAAAGATATATCAGTCGTTCTCTCATAGGGAACAGTATATATACCAAAGATATATCAGTCATTCCCTCATAAGAAAGGAGAGCAGCGAGGATGGGGTTTGTTTATTCTTCTGGATATTATACCTTAGCAGGAGCAGAATGCAGATAAGACACTCTGAAGTGGAGTTTTATCAGCACAGTGTGTCAGATGTGCAGCATTTTCACCTGCAGCAAGACTCTGAAATACCATCAGTCTAAAATGTTTAATATCTCAGGCAGAATGTAGACAGACAATGTTTTAGTGGGCTATCAAGCAAAAGTACAGTATTTGAAGTAGAGAGATTAAAGGTTCAAGGAATTGCTGTGTCCAGCTTTTGTAGTAGTGAAATAAGATCACTTGATATTCATAATAAAATATGAACGTGGAAAGAGCCAGTAAAGGGATCTTCTGGAAAGAGCCAGTAAAGTGTGTGGTAATACTGCATTTTAGTGAAACATATAGAGCACTACTTTCTGAATCTTTTGATAAAACCTGCCATAAGCCATAGTGGTGATAAGACTCAGAGTCAGATTATTTCCATCCGTTTGCCAGATGCACCAAAAGCCTTTTTTTTGGGCGGGGAGGGATTTTGTATTCACCGAGCTCAGCCTCAACACTTATTCCGCATGCATTAGCTCCAATGGCAGGAGTCGGGGCATCAATAGATGAATGCAAACAGCAGTGGTGAGCGCGGCGGCGCACACAGCCCTGTCAATCGCTCTCTCCGTCCAGCCGCAGAAGGCCACAGCAGACAGGGCTGCAGCGGGGGCCTGTCATCGGTGGCATATACCACTGTTGCCTCTCCCAACACGTGTAAGCGGTACGGGAGCTGACAGATTTAGTGAGAGGCCAGGGGAAAAGGGTGTGTGTGTGTGTGTGTGTGTGTGTGTGTGTCCAAACGGCGGCCAACAGCAGTGTCTGGCTCTCTCGGAGCGCTGCAATTGCCGCAGCGGAGCCCTTTTCCCCTCAGCCGGCTGCTTCTGTCTTTGTCAGCGTGGGCCTTTAAAAACCACGGGCATCGCCGGCCGCTCCCCACCGTCCCCAGGAGAGGTTTTTGCGCGGCGGCGCTCGAGCTAAATGGGAAGCCCGCGCCGAGTGACCCCAGAGTGGAGCGGAGGCAATAGAGACACACACACACACACACACACACACACACACACAAACACAGACACACACCGCAGCACGTCAGACCGTCTGAGTGACTGCTGAGTCAGGCGT
This sequence comes from Sardina pilchardus, assembly GCF_963854185.1. NCBI lineage: Eukaryota > Metazoa > Chordata > Actinopteri > Clupeiformes > Clupeidae > Sardina > Sardina pilchardus. The sequence continues at coordinate 15,021,804 of NC_084998.1, forward strand.
GTGCCGACGCTCCACCGAGACACATCGCACCGACGCCTGTCGCGTAAACAAACATCACACAGACGTGTACACACGAGCAGGTGTACAGCGTGTGTTTTAGTATGTGTAGTTTAGTGTGTGTGTGTGTGTGTGTGTGTGTTTTGTGTGTGTGGTATGTTTGCCTGCATGCGTTGTTTTCTTGTGAAGTCCTGATGTACGAACCAGGCACCTCGCTGCTCACAGCAGTGTGTGTGTTTTTGTGAGTGTGTGTGCGTGTGTTTTAGTCTCTGTGTGAGTAATTAACTGTGTGCGTACTGTGTGTTTTACTTTGTGTGAGCAGGACTTCTCACAGTAGTGTGTGTGTGTGTGTCTGGGGGGGGCTGGGTGTTATATAGTCTGCTGTTTGTGTGTTACTCGTTCATCCTTGTATTTGAGTGTTTGTGTGTTTGTGTCTGTGTGTGTGTGTGTGTGTGTGTGTGTGTGTCTGTGTGTGTGTGTTTTCTCATGATTGTGAGGTCCTGTCACAGCAGTGTTTGCCAGCCGAGGCGAGTAAATGGGGATGACTGACGTGCGTGTTGGCTTGCTGAAGGACGCCACAAACAGTGGCCCTCCCATCAGTTTGCAGGGCTCCTGATGAGTGGCGAACAGACACACACTCTGTTTTTTTTTTTATTTACTGTCTCCGACTGCTCGCAGCGGTCAGCGCAGTCCAGCCCAGAGCAACCCCCGTCATTACCGACTTCCCACCGGCCGCAACACACATATACACCACACAGCTGCCTAGACATCTTTCCCGCTTTATCTCGCGATCACACATGCTTCACATTAAGCTGTAATTTGTTATAATTAGGCACAATTATTTGTTCATTTTCCAGCTACTTAAGCACTGCATATTTGATTGCAGTTTTGTTTTTCAGTGCTGTGCTGAGGCCCTGCGGTATAAGAAACAATGTCCCGGGGTAATGTGCTTTTTTGGAGGTCAATCTGCACTCACCTGGCTTGTTTTTTTGCACGGCTTGTTTTTCATCAGAGATAACCGAACAGACGGTAATTCACCTGATGTTGCTGTCATAATTCTTTAAACGGTGATGCATAAAAGTGCCTGTCTGTGGCGTACAGCTCTCTGACCTTCCCCTGCGCGTGGAAAATAAATGCGAGTTAAGTAACTCTCAGCCATTGTCAGTGGCACATAAAAAATTCTGCAGAGTCTACCACTCAGGTAAATGGAAGTCGTCTTAATGCTTCATCCATCTCACATTTACATCGTTACGGGGGCCTATCCAATTGTGTTGTCGCACAATTAATGGTTTCTCAAATTGGCTAAAGGACATTTCTTATCTGCCATAATGCAGTTCTCATTGCCAAGCAAAGCAGTTAGACAGGTCTGATTCATCCTAATTTAGCTGCCTTTGTCTGTCTCTGAAGAGGTATTTGCTTTATCAGAGTCATTATTTAAGGCCCTGCGTGAAGCCCTCTGTATGCAGACAGAGTCTGCGAGGTACTCAAGCAACCACAATGTGCCACTCTGAGTCGCAAATCACAATAAAAAAAAAGAAATTGAAAAATGAAAAATGCTTAACATAATAGTACATGTAGAATTGAAATGTTACCCCATATAACAAATGTCACCATGCAGTTTCCCTAGACATTGGTATTTTGTGATTGTAGTAGATGTTCCTGTCATATAAACTTGTTGCGTTTGCAATGTTACTTGTTATGGATTAATTTGCAGCCAAAACAGTAAACATGAGGGATTATGTGTGAAATCGTGAAGTAAAAGGAAGCATTTTCCCACATTTAAACATTGCTATATTGTTACACTGCATTCAATTTAGTCTATTTGCTGCATTTCTCTGGTCACACTACACAAACCTCGCTGTTTGTTATGCTAACTATGAAACAGTATATTGCTGTATATTGCGCACATCCTGTGGGTGTGTTGTCGTACCAGTGAGTGGGAGTGGGACTGTACAGTACATCTCTGACCTGGGTTCCTATTTCCATCTCTTTTTCCTTCATTTCCTGTCGCACTGGTCTCTGTTTGCAGGAGAGTAAGTAAGCCCTACCGCTCACTCTCAGACTGTTTGTGCAGCGTAGGAGCCGTAGAATAGGGCGGTGAAGGACGGCCCTTGTTTCGAATGCAAGGCCAGACCCGGGGTCCCATATAACTGTAAGTGAAGGGTGCGCGCAGACGCCTGTTTATTGGACGCGTTTCATCATGGTCAGTGGGCACTTTATTGAATTGCAAAGTCAATCTAATTAATTTCAACGCGGCTGTTTTTCCATCTTTAATTTGATCTAGAGCCGGGCGCTAGCCAGCTGAGTCATATCTGGAGTCGGTTCTCATCCACTGTTTAACCGCAGGAGCGACAGAGAGCTCTTACAGTGGAATTAGAATAGTATTGTGTTCGGGGCAAAATGACCTTAAAGTTGTCATTACTTAACTCTGTGTAGAGGCCATTAAAGCACCCCTTCTCCTCACCAATCCACCCATCCACCCACCCACACACACACACCTCAAGGAAAAAACCTGGTGTTTGAAAAAGATATCATTATCTCTGCTAGGCACCTGGTTGCAAGACCGCTGTCCTCTGAGCAACTGGCATTAAATATAGAAGCAGAGTCTCTGAGAAGCCCCAAGTTCTTTCGCAAGAACATTCTAGATGAAGTTACCACCCACCCACCCTTCGACTGACCGGACGCGATGATTGATCTGGGTGGGCTCTGACCTCCGTGGCAGGAAGTTAACTTAAAGAGGAGGCAGCGAGGGATGTGATCCCAAGGAATGCAGACGTTTCTTGCCCACCGTGATGCGAAGCAAGAGAAGGAGGAGGAGGCGGTGGAGGAGGAGGCTATAGGCCTCAGCTGTGGCCTCGCCAGTAGCACCAGTTAGAGTTGGCTCTATATTAGCAGAGCACAACAGGATGCATAAATCTTGGCAATGGGGTGTAGCCGAGTCCCATTGCACTGCTATCAACATGGGCATCATATTATTCTCAGCTGCCTCCCTCATCCATGTCTTCATTAGAGTCATTCTCCATAGAGCTTGGGCTTCATGACAGCACTTCATGCCCTGTGCCGCACACAGTATGCCCTGAGTCTGGTGTCCCTTTCCTATTGAATAAGCTGTTTGGTTTATTATTTTTTTCACCAGTAGATAGATATAGAGAAAGGGTGAGTGATATGTCGGCATTTAGATTCAAAAGAATAATTCCCTAGGTTTCTATTTTTCATTTCTCTGTCACATAAAGATCCACTTGCAGGCTTGTGTCAGTATCCTGGAAAAGATTCTTTCCTTAAATCAAAATATCTCCAGCCTCTGGCTGCAAAACCCCCATGGTATTGCCTGATATCCGCCAGAAGTCTTAGGGCAGCAGCAGTAGGCTATGCCTTATTATACCGCAGGCCTCTCGCTGTGTGTCTCGCCACTGGATCAAACTGCTGAAGCAGATACTGTAGCTGCTGCTGCTGATGGGACGGACTTGGCCCAGATCTGACCCGCTCGCGGCGCGGATCCCCACCAGACCCATTACGGAGTCGCCCGACTGTCATCTGGCTCTCTCCAGCTCTGCTTCCATCCCTGCCTCAAGCTCTGTTCTGAGGCTGCATAGAAAATCAATACCTTCTGCTGAGCATCTTCTTGGCCCCCCCACCATCTTCTCCTCCTCCCCCCCTCGCTCTATACGGCCCACCGCTGCATGCACTCACTATAGATTTGTGGGTATAGCGTGATGTTTTGATCTTTTTCATCTTCTCAGGTAGCTCTCGAGTACGTCTGTTATTTTCCTCCTGGATGTGGCCAACCTGTGTGTGCCTGCCCTTCAAATAAACTCGATATCTAAGTGATACGACAAGGAAAATCATGTTTTTTTAATGTAATGCATGCAACATCTTCATTTTTTTTGTTGTTGTGTTCTAGTACTTCAGAATATCTGTTGTGTTTTTTGTTGTATGAAAAATTCATTGCAAGGTGCGTGTCCTTGCGTGTTTAGGAGTTATTGCTTTTCCCTTTGTGTACAACGCGGTGTACTCTTTCGCTGAACCCTGTCAGCATCGAAACAAACAGGGATGCGCAGCAAACACTGAAGTAAGAAAAAAAATCTGTCTTTGATGACAGTCACGTATTCTTTTCAGGCCAGGACCCCAAGTTCCTGGGCTCATCCGCTCTAGGTGTAAGTGCCTCTATGTTCGGTGACTGCAAATATTTCTCTTGGGGTTGATGCCAGTGCTTCTGTTTGGGTTGCTTGCTGGTGAGGTTTTTTCCAGTATGGCTTTGGCTCCTGTTTTGTTAGTCTACGTGTGGTCTTGAAGCCACAATGGGCCTGGCCTTGATTGAAACCGTTTTGTCCTGGGGAGCTCCTCACCGCCACAAAGTCATTTCCTTTTTTTTCTTTCTTTCTCCTCTTTTCTTGCCCGTGGACGGCCCACTTTACCCACTCACACTAGAGGCTTGTGGGTAATGGAGGGCCGTGGCATTGTAGGGGCCGTAGTTTGCATTCTCATGCAATTGGCCCCTTTCTTGTTGTTGTTGTGTGTTTTTTTCTCTTCAAAGAAAGGGAAAATGGTGGTGAGTGAAGAGAAAGGGGTGCTTGAGGGACACCCCTGTGCCCAGTTGAACTCGGGGGAGTGGAAATGAGAGGGGGTGGTGGTGGTGGGGGCGGGGGGCACATTTGCAAATCAATTCCCTGGCCGAGGGGAGGGAGGCCGTAAAACAACAAACCGAGTGAGTGAGAGAGAGAAAGAGAGAATGAGAGAGAGAGAGAGGGAGGGAATGCAGATGTAGGAGAGCAGAAGCATTAGCGTTCGTTTTATCCCAGGGCCTTAATTCTCTGGCTTTGCCTTTGTGCTTCACCCACCTTGCATACCAACAGATCCTCAACATCTCCACGAAATGGAAGAGAAAAAACCCGCCTCTTAACCCAATGTAACGAAATCATGATGGGCAAACCGTTAAGAAGATTTGTTTTCTCAATCCTCTAGCACTCTATGTACTTAAAAGGCAATTTTAGAAAATTAAAGGAAACATTTTGTTCATGAAATAGCCTTGTGGTTAATCTGGACATTTTTGTTTGTTTGTGTCTGTATTTATTTATCATCTTTACACAAGACTCCTAAGCCTTCTAATTTAGAATCGACATACTTAACATTCCTCTTCCCAACTGTTGTTTTTCTCAGCCTAATAATTGTATTCACGTGACATGCACCATATATTTTCCGTGCCTTGTTCAATGCATTGTCCCAACTGTGAGTCTTTGTGAGAAGCATGAATAGTGGAGACAATGATGTTAAAATCACCTCTAGCCATTCTTTGGGGACACAACCTGTTGTCATGGAGATAGCATGGAATGGAATCTTGCCCTAAGACACCCTGCATATCGGAATATAATAAGGAGATTAGGGTAAGTGGTGGTAGCAAGATTGCCAGCCAGTTTAGATCAACACTGTGTTTGAGATTGTATCAGGTGGGATATTTTGCCTGCAAGAAAGGATGTGTTTTGTCAGACTGTGCTGACAAGATTTGGAATGAAACCCAGCTGAGAATTTAAAACTATATGTTGTTAGAGGGGGAGAGAAATGTTACAAGACGCGGAGTGAGACAGCATCATGGCGACAATGGTGTCTATTTCTGTCTCTGATTCACTCATTTATTCACTGGCTTCTTCGTCCGTCACTTCCTCAGCTCAGTCCCCCAACCACTCCATCATTGCGTAAGACAAGGTTAGTTTCCCACCAAAGCCCGACACTTAAGTCACTCAAAGAAGAAAAAAAAGGGGAGACTTTTTTATCAGAGGAAGAAAAAGAAAGTCTTGGCGTGACTCACGCGCATCTCTTTCAAGAAGTGACGGCTTCGCTCCTAGTCAGTTCGACAGGCTTGTCCCTTTGAATGCGTTTGACTTTGGCTCTGTTCTCCCTTTCCTGTGTTCCCCCTCCGCCTCTGTGTGTGTGTGTGTGTGTGTGTGTGTGAGTGTGTTTTTTGAAGACTCCCGAGTCATGGTTCCGGCTCCCTTACTCACTCGTCAATGCCACAGGAAATTCTGATGACGCCTGTTTGAATCTGGGACTTTTTTTTTTTTTTTTTTTGCTGATGAAGTCGCCCCGCCACAAATACATGTTGACTCCGCTGTTACAGCAGCAGCTACGTTTGTTTGTTTGTTTGTTTGCTTGTTGAGGTTGTTTTGTGCGAATGCAGAAGAGGGAGGGGAAAAAAACGCTGGATCACTGTAGCAGCATCACTTTGGTTTTGTTTGGTCCACCTCTCACAACCGGCCAGTGCTGCTGCGGTCAGGCTAGCGCTCACCCTGGGGTCAGATGCATCCTACACGACAGCCGTCCCACACACCACAGATGAACGTCCTCGGGGGCAAAAAAACACTGAGAAGACAGTGAACACTGGTCTCATCTTGAACGTCAAACAATGTTATTTTTTCCCCTGATCAACTTTTACAAATACATAGTTAAGCTGTTAAATCAGACAATACAGTATATGTCAGATATTTCTGGAACGTCTCTGAAGTGCAAACGGCACCGTTCCATTAGGCGGACACCACTCCATTCAGTGTCACCCTCCAGCCATGCCTGTTCCCCTTCATCCCAACGCGGCCGATAGGACTAGTGCATCATGGGAAACGGTTTAGCTCATGCCTGCCTGCCTCCCCTTTCATTCCATTCATTAGGCGTCCATTAAGGCAGGTCTGGCCACCCAAGCCTGTAATATTTATAAAGCAGCTTTCAGACACTTTCATGTTGAGCACACTGCCCCCCCTCCCCAAACACACGGGCACACGCACACACACACACATACATGACACCAACTCAACACCCACACATCAGGGACAGTAGACAGTATGCTTCTTCCACAGCTTTTGTCCTCTCAAAGCTATTAACTTTGAATAGACTGTCCCAAATCCCTGCACCTAATAACCTGATTCACGAGAGATTGTATCAGGCTAACATCACACAGCTCCATTGATAACTTGATCTAACTGATCACAGTGATATTCAGTATGGTTGGCTTGGACAGAAGAGAGAAGTCCAAGCTAGGTCTTATTGTTTATATCGATATTATGTATTTAGTAATGTATTAACAGTAGGCAAAGATATGTTTGAATTTAGCCTTGGCTTGGTCAATGTTTTATTGAGCCCAGTGAATATGGGCAAGACTGGGATGGATTTAGGTTCACTGCAGTTGCTCTTGAGCTTATCCACTGGATCAGTTTAAAGGTTTTTCCTTTAGATGCTGATCCTCCTCTACCCTGAGGATGTTGTTAATTTGGGAGATGTGCTCGCCTAGTGTGCTCCTAGCAGCACTATCAGAAGCCACCTTTTGTCACCTGCTGGGGTGTAGGGAACTGGATGTAACGCTGCCCCCCACCCATCCTGTCTTCCCATCTTAGTCGCTCTCTCTCTCTCTCTCTCTCTCTTTTTTCTCTCTATCTCTCTCTCGGCTCTCTGTCAACAAGATGAAATTGGCCGTACCCCCCCTGATAGGCTGAAAAATAAAGATTTGCGTCTTGTTGTTGTTTGTTGTGCCTGCTCTGACATAATTGTACCACCAACACACTGTCATTCAAATTGGAATAGAAAAGCAATTTCAAAGCACTTGCAGAAAAATGCT
>NC_084998.1:15034397-15036897 GCF_963854185.1 Sardina pilchardus
GCGCCACCCCTCGCCCCTCACCCCCTCACCCCCTCACCCCTCTCTTTTATCCTGCACTGTCATCCCCCCTTTGTCATGCGGGGAAACACTGAACTCCACACAGCACCCTCAACACCCTGCGCAGCTAATGAATCATTAATACGTTTGTTGGTTGTTTTTGTTTGGTATTTATAACCCCCCCCCCCCAACCACCACCACCCTCTTTAAAAAGAAAAGAACTGAAGGGTGAAGGCAGTTGGTTTGGTGTTGCTTTAAATGACACCTACTCCTCCGTGCAGTGTGTGATTAATATATTTATTGGTGAGATTCTTTTGGTAAAGAGCTATCAATGTTCCCATATTCCCATAAAAGAGAAAGACTGGCTGTAATTGTGGTGCTATTTTACAGGCAGGTCTATTTTGAGAATAGGGTGTGTGCTAATTGTCTGTCTGACACTGATCGGCTCATGCCATAAGTATGTAGCTGGTTTGAGGTTGTGCGTCTGTGGTTGGTAGAACAGTTTTTACTTCGGCGGTTGTCCTCCCATGACTCCGGCTTTTAACGGGAAAAGCCTTTTTGAATGTCAACTTGAGATTTAATTCACCCTCAAGTATTTTATTGACAAAGCTGTTAAAATATAGACATTAAGTAATGTTTTCCCAGCAAGCTGTTAATCTCTCCCAGAAGTGCAGTTTTACTGTAACCCAAAAAAAAAAAAAGAAAGCTCCAGAAATATAACAGAGCGCCTCTCTAATGTTTCAAAAGCTGGAGATGCTCTTTTCTCTTCATCGCTTTATGCCACTCTACGAGTGTCTGTCCACATCTGTCCAGTCATTTTAACTCAGAAATAGACGCTCGAAAAAATAATACCGCCTCAATCTGAGGCGCGGCGTTAATTCCTCTGGCTGTGTGTGTGCGGTGTTCGCCTTCTTTATTCATTTCCAAAGTCATTTATTTATGCAGCATCATTAACAATGAACGGGCAGACTCAAGGCAGTTTAAAGCCACATTGTTTCAAGGCACGCCATGGAAGTGCCGTTCAATATCTCAGGATTGCCGTGCTTGTAGTTTAACTGGTAGCGTATGGTGCTGACAGCACTGAGTCAATGGGCTCAATACTGAAGGAGGACACACACATAATGATACAATGGATAGCTGTAATAGCCTGTAGATGAGCCTGGATAAAAGTCTTTACCAAATGAATAAATACACACACGCACAGTGGTGGTGACACACCATGTTCTGGGGTTCACCCGCAAAACTAGGAGCCATGAGAGGAATATGACATGCAAGGCTGGCTACTTGTTACACTGATAGACCATGACAGCGTGACTTCCTCGTTTCCTGGTGTGTTGGTGTATTGAGGTGTGTGTGCGTGTGTGTTGGTGTGTGTGTGTGTGTGTGTGTGTGTGTGTGTGTGCTCCTGCTAACTGGATGGCTGATGGCTCTTTTCCCTGTTGGCTCTGCCCAGAGACCGAGCGTGTGTGTGTGTGTGTGTGTGTGTGTGGCACTCTGGGAGTGGGCCACTAGGCATAGGGCACTGGGCCAACTCTGCTCTCCCTTTCTTTCTCTCTCTGCTCTTCATCCCTCTCTCTCTCCCTCTCTCTCTCTCTCGCTCTCTCTCTCTCTGTGCGGACTTCACTGGAGACCCCCCCTCCCCAAAGCTTAAAACCACAGCCTGCAGAGCTGCGGGTGGATTGGATTTGCGGACAGTTGCTTTTAAAGTCACACTTTGTCCGCGTGTCCAGGCTGCTGCTTTGTTTTCATTTTTTGGCAGCGCGTGCTGACCATCTGAAGTTCGCCGTGAAAACGTATGAATAAAGAGAGCCGCGGCAGCTTCAACACCGTTCAAAACGGTGTCGTTTTGTTTGTTGTTTGCCCGTGTTAACTTCGCTAATGATGTTTTGTGTGAAAGCAACAAATTTGCCTCTGTGATAGATTTGCCTCTGCCGCCGCATAACGACGCTAAATGCTTACTCATTATGATTCTCATCAGTGTCTGCTGGCGTCTGCTGAGAACAATCTTGACTTCGCTTTTAGAGCCCTTTTCCACAGACGTCACACTCGCGATTTAGAGTCCACCGTGCAGATGCGGCGAATATTTCACGCGGATTCATCACATTAAACGGTTCCCTTTTTAGATAGCCGAGACAGGACCACACACAGGAGTCTCGGCCCCTAGTCCCTCTCCATACCCCAAGAGGTGTAACGTGAGCCAGCCCGTGTTGTCATGTAGGGCCCCCCTCCCCTCTCAGCTCATTCATCAGTAACCAAATTACATGCTGATTTCAATGTCACACTGCGTCGGTGTCATGTTTGGTCATTAGGCAGAAGCCATGAAATAGTTTTAATTACTGGTTCATTATGTTTCCCCCACCAGATGGCTCAAATACAGTAGACAAGTCTGTGAATCCTCTCTTTGTGTGTGTGTGTGTGTGTGTGTGAGCGCGTGTGTGTGTGTCTCTGTGTGTTTAGGGGTGTGTTCTGGGGGGGTTGTTGATGAGACATATGGGGGTGTTGA
>NC_084998.1:15044397-15049397 GCF_963854185.1 Sardina pilchardus
GAAATGACAATTGGCCGGTGCACAATCTGGGCAATATGGACCAGCACAGATTAGAATGATGGAAGTTGTGGGGCAGAAGGTGTTGGTGTCTGTCCAGCCCAGACGTAGAGTGGCACAGGCCCAAGATGGGAAGAGGAACGCCCATCTGATATGCTGCATGCCCCATCAGACTGACGCAGCTAACATCCATGATGTTCGGAGTACAGATCTGATCTGAATCAATCTTTTATATCTGATGTGAGTTCCACAACACTCTTCCCCCGCAGATCAATGCTGCTGCGTGTTGTTGTGTATGGATAGCTGCAGTAAATAAGTCGTGATGCTCATGTGTTATTTATTTTGCAGATTAATAATATTGGGTCCAGTCATCATGTATTGGTGATGGCTGCAGGTGTTAAGGAGTGGTCGGTCAATGTGATCAGAATCAAAATGAAATCAATTGAACTTTGTTTGCCGAAGGAAGATGTATCTTTGCTTTCTGCATCTATGTGCTGGAGTGTCAACTTATTAATGGCATCTTGTAAAAGCCTGTGAGCTGGTGCAGATAGTGTGGATAGAAAACAGAGGATTGTTTTGTTGTTGTATTTGAATGCTGATACTCTGAGGAAGGTTTTTTTTTAAATATATTTTGAGAACAGTGACACAGACATCCTCAGTAAATATGTCGTGATGCTCCTGGCATGCAGGCAATGTCCAAATTAAAGAGATGGGATGCCCAGTCCACTCTCAGAGGGGCCTGTAGAGATGGCCGCTAGTAGGTCCATTTAGGCCCAGCCAACTAAAGACATGTGTTGTTTACTTGTAGTGAAATATAAGACAGTCTGAATGTAGCACGTTCATTCCAAAAAAAGACATGGGGTGTTTACTTGTTGCAAAATGTAAGGCAGTTCATGTTCACTCTAAAAAATGGACTTGGTTATTTGAACTGAAACTTAAGGAAAGCTACATATAGCCGTGCTAAGGTATGGCATTTCTCAACGAGCTATGAAGGGTAACAAAAAGTGAGATGAAAGTACAACTTTCAAGTTTTATTCATTATCAAAGTAATATTAAATCAGTAACATATTGAAATATTTCTTCATTCCGTTATAATGAGATTCCGCAGTCAGTATCAGGACCTGACATTTAAACTAATCCCAGTGTATGCAGACACACAGACTTCCTGGTCTGATTGGCTGTGACTCTGAGACAGTCTGGCCCTATCGTGGCCCTGACGTGGCCCTGACCTGAGCCAGACATGCTGCAGGGCTGGCCTGGCAGACACCGCAGGCTGGTCATATCCACAGGTTTTGTTGTGGGGCCTCTTTCATTAGCCCAGGGCCATTAATCAGACGGGATGGAGGCGCCCTCCCACCGGGGTGACTTTGTGGTGACATTAGCACTGTAATTCAACCCTAATGGCCATCTATCCTCTCCCAAAGAGTTGGACAGCTCCCACACACTTTCTCCCCTACCCTCTCTCTTTCTCTCTCTCTCTCTCTCTCTCTCTCTCTCTCTCTCTATCTCTCTCTCTCTCTTTCTCCATCTCTGTCTCTCTTTCTCCCTCTCTCTCTCTCCCTCACTCTGCCTTTCTCTCGCTCTGTTTGTGGGTGTGTGTCTGTGTGCTGTATGCAAAACGTGTGTTCAAATGTTCCGCTTTGGCAATGCAAATACAAACATTTGTCAAGCCATTCAAATAGCTTGACTATGATATAACAGAACAGAATAGAATATTCTACAGAATAGAATGTAGAACAGAATTGAATTGAATTGAATTGAGAGAGAGGGAGAGAAAGACAGCCTCACACAGTGCGTGTTGTGGGTGAATAAGTGGCTTTCTCACCCAAACAACCCACACTTGAGTTGTTTAACTGCACTGCTCTTTGACATGCTAGCTCTTCCTTTAAGAACCTGAAGACAACCTTGAGATATTGAGATATGATTTGGCGCTCAACAACAGAGACTTCACTCAACGGATATTTCACAGCTCACGGAGCTCCCCTCCCGGCGCCCCCAAGGCTCCATACTTGTCCATGTAAACAAACAAGTCCTGCATCAGAGAGTCTGGCCGAAGTAAAACAACCAACCGTCAGGCCCAATCCCACTCCCAACCTGTCCTCGCTACCCGGCGCCGCTAGCTGTCCGCTCCTTCCCCAGAGGCAGAGGAACCGGAGGACACACACACACACACACACACACACACACACACACACACACACACACATACATATACACACACACACAGACACACGCACGCTCATTTTTATCGTTTGCTTTTTTAGAGAAATCTAAAATGGTAATGAGGTTTGCTTGGACCGGTCTGTGGGAAACACTGGCCGGGATTTGCATATTGAGGATGTATCAAAAATTACTGATCACTTTGCGGTGCCTCTGCAGTCCTCATCCATTATTTAATTATTTCCACGCCTTGATGTTCAAATATTCAATCTTGAAGCATCTTCATATAAAAAAAAGAAATTTGGAGGAAAGGAAGAAAAAAGTTTGGACTTTTAGAGTTAAATTAAGGGTAGTGAACATCAAGACACTTTTGATGTGTGTATGTGTCTGTGTCTGTGTGTGTGTGTGTGAATGTGTGAATGTGTGAATGTGTGTCTGCGTTAGTGTGTGGATTGGTGTGGGTGTGTGTTTTTTCCAAGATAAAGTTGTGAGTGAGAAAACTTTCTGTCTTTTTCCAAAGGAATGGTTATGGGTCAGTGTATAGTAGGCTTCTGCATCTGTTTTCAAAGTCAACGTGAGAGAGGGAGAGAGAGAGAGAGAGAGAGAGAGAGAGAGAGAGAGAGAGAAATAAATATATGTATATAAAGAGAGAGGGAGAAAGAGAGACTTGCGAGGCCCAAGCATGTGCTGTAGGGTAGCGTCTCCACCACCACATGGGCCTGTCTGCCCGTGACCCCTCTCAGACCAAACAACACATGAATTATTCACGCCCTGGAGTCTGCAGCCTGGCTTCACGGCGGGCCAGATTAAGCAAAGACTCCCAGAGCCGGACAAACCACCAGCCACAGCACCCGCATTCAGTTGGGATTAGACAAGCAGCAGCTTGCCCTGCCTAGTCCACCTACAGCTGCACACTACTGATCATCGCACTGGCTTCTCGGCGTTGGGCTATCTGCCGTTTAAAAATGGAAGCACTGACGGCCTCTTTTTTTTTTTTCTTTTACTGGCCGTCAGTTGGGTGTAATACAGAACTAGTCAAGTGCAATATCCCCCAGACCACTCTTCATAAAGTGCACCCTGACATACGGTGCTCGCTCGCTCGCGCGCGTGTGTGCTGTTCACTTTAGGGCATCCGCGGCAATTGGAAACGTGCAGAGCGAAATGACAATTGACTGGTGTGCAATCTGTCCGATATGGAGCCCCGGCAGATTACTGTAATGGAAGTGGTGGTGCGGAAGAATCCGATAAATTGCAATAAAATGAAAATCTCGATTGTCGCTCTGACCGGACCGGCGGCATCCAACGCGGCAGGCTCGAGAAGGGCAGCTGGAGGTTAGCCTACTTTTCACTCGTGTCAGACGGAAAGCATGTTTTTTAAACGCACGCTGAACTGGGGTCAGTAATACGGCGTAAGATCTATAATATGGTCTGAGAGCTGCTCTCTGTGTGCTGCAGTTGGAGTTGGTGCTTGTGCTTACTGTAGATGAGGAAAGAGAGTTTGTGAGGGAACGTGACACCCAAGACTGGAAATGTGAAATGTGTTGTTGATGTGTGCTGAATAGCAAGTGTTTCGTTAGTCACTCAGTTGATATTTGCTGAAATTGGATAGTAATAAATAGTAATTGTTTCGGTTTTCTCATTCAGCTGATATTTACTGTTTATCATGGATCATTATCTCTTTTTTCAAAATATGATAAACAAAAGTAAATTATCAAAACATTGAAGTTTTGGAGTCATTTTTGGTAACATAACCTAACCACCGCTCTTTCTTGTCCTCCCTCTCTCTTTCTCTCTCCCTCTCCCTCCCTCCCTCCCTCCTCCCTCCTTCCACAGTCCTACGTGATGACTTCCGGCAGAGTCCGAGTGACGTGGTGGTGGCGGCCGGCGAGCCGGCGGTCATGGAGTGCATCCCGCCCCGAGGCCACCCCGAGCCCACCATCTCCTGGAAGAAGAACAACGCCCGCGTCAACGACAAGGACGAGAGGATCACCGTAAGTCCAGTCCCGTCCACCCACGCCATCCACGTCATGTGCCACCAGCTCAAACGTGTCACCTCCAATTTCTCTCTTTCTCTCCCTCCCTCTCTCTCTCCATCTCTCTCTCTCTCTTTCTATCTCCCTCTCTCTCTCAATCTCTCTGCGGGCTGAAAGGGCAAAAACGATCATGTCAAGTTAGCTCCATGCACAGCATAGCAAGGAGCAAAATGGCCACGAACGCCGTTCTTTGCTTTTCATATCTGCCCACTTTGATTGAGTGCTTGATGACTCTCAGCACAGAGAGCTGTTATTGCCGTCATTGCTTCACATTAAACGGAATGATGGGATATTGAACAGAATGTGCCATCACCACCAGCATAGCACTAGAATGTCCCTTCTGTTCTTCTGGCAGTCGTCAGATGCAGGAACGCATTCCTATTCTCATATAAATATGATATACAGTCTTTTTTAAAAATTCTCCACGCTTTTTCTAAATGGTACTTTGCCCATATATACTCCTGCCACATCAATGGCCAGGTTCCCATAGTGCCAGCCTGGTGGTGTTGCACACTGCAGTGTCCTGTAAGTAATGGCGCTGCGCAGGAGACTGTGACCGACGTGGGAAATGTGTGTTTTGCCCAGCTGGTCACAGGCCTGTGGCTCCCGACCGACTGACTGACTGACTGAGTGAGTGAGTGAGTGAGTGACTGATGTTGCGCTGCGCTGATTGCCTGCAGGTCCGCGGTGGGAAGCTAATGATCTCCAACACGCGCAAGAGCGACGCCGGGATGTACGTGTGCGTGGGGACCAACATGGTGGGCGAGAGGGACAGTGACCCTGCCGAGCTGGTGGTGTTCGGTAAGATAT
>NC_084998.1:15054397-15061897 GCF_963854185.1 Sardina pilchardus
GGTAAATATTTCAGCACTGTTGCACCAGGCGTGGACGGCCGCGGGCGTGTGAGGGGATCAATAAGGACGTGGCCCCCGCAGATGGACTACTCCAGGCTGGGGAATTGGACTCATTAGGGCCCCCGTGGTTTGCTGCGGGTGTTGAGTGTTGAGCGTGGAGGTCCAGATTATAGACAGGCGAGGATGTGTTCCTGCGCTGTCCAGGAGGACGAGAGGGGGCCTGAGGGCTTCTTAACCCCGACACCCTGACCTCGCCACCCTCTCATGAGGACCTCACGGCCTCCTGGTCATCCCTCAGCCCCACCCCCACCCCCCTCCTGCCTCCTGCTGGATCATCTCCTTCTTCAAACACGCTGGGCCGCCTCAGTCCCCTTTGGCAATGAGAGGCCTCTTACTAAGTCAACAGGATCACCTCCTAGAAGATCCCGTGTGTGGGGTGGGAGGAGATGGTGGAGTCAGATGGCGGCTCTGTAACCCACCCTGATGTGGGGCTTGGTGTGAGCCTCGCTCTCAGAGAGATCCTGTTCAGCCTTCATCTGCCATTCGGTAGCTGATATTTGCAGTCTAATGTCAGGACTCAGGAGATGATAGCACATCTCTGTTCAGCGACGAGAGGAGTTTTGTTTAATGCTCCAAATCAAACAGAACAAAAAAATTGTCAATTTTGTGTTATTACAGGTTGGATATTAAGGTTTCTGATATTTGAGTTTTTCTGCGACTGATATTGGACATAAAAGTGATGAAAGTGCAGCAGAGCAATCTTCCTCGTTTCCAAATTGTCAAGCCTAAAGCGTTTTCTGGGAGCGACGCCGAAAGTCGACGGGCGATGTTTTTTTTTGCGCGGCGGCGGCGTCGTCGGCGTGATGAATGGCAAGGAGTTGTGAGGGTCGCTGAAGGAGACACGTCGCCGGGGTGTTAATGCGGGTTGTCAGCGCTGCGGAGCGTCGCTCTAATCACGCGCGCCAGAGTGAAAAAGGAGGCGCACCCACAGGAGGAGGAGGAGGAGGAGGAGGAGGAGGAGGAGGAGGAGAGGACAGAGCGATGAGGAATCAATTAGCCGCCGAAGGTCAGAGGTGACCGTGGCGTGCGTGCATGTGATAAAGGGCAACGGCACACAGCTGCAATCAATAATGTTTAGGACAGAAGGGCCGAGGGTGCTTGAGCGAGTGTGTGTGTGTGTGTGTATGAATGTGTGACTGAGAGACAGAGGGAGAGATAAAATGTTTTTGTGCGTGTGCGTGTGTGTGTTGTGTGTGCGTGGGCTCATTAGTGAGTGCTTTTGTGTGTGTGTGTGTGTGTGTGTGTGTGGCAGCTTACATTTTCATGCTGCAGACACTTAACCCGATCCTCCTAGTGTCTACCTGCGAGGCCCAGGTCACAGGGGGGCACCTCAATCATGGAGATTCAACCCCCCCCCCACCCCCCCCCCCCCCCCACACACACACACACACACAGACACACACACACACACACACACACACACCCCACCCCACACCCCGACCCAGGTGCTCCCTCTTTGTGTCCCTCAGTGTGGGTCAGCCTGAGGGAAGATAAGGCCACCGTGATTACAATATCCATCATGCAGACACCATCGATCACACACACACACACACACACACACACACACACACACACACACACACACACAAGCACAAACACAGAGTCACACACACATTGAGAGAGAGGAGGTGAGCTCAGGGGCCTTGAGCGGGAGAAGAGAGATGGAACAGATGGAAAGCCAGAAGCTTTGGGCCTCGACGAACAAGGGCCCACTCTCAGACTGTCATAACACTGGTTTCCTCGCAGAGGGACACAGAGCACTGAGACTTAATAAAACAGTGGAGCCCTTCACCACTGCTCTCCTCACTGACAAAATGAGAAAAAGATCATAAAAAAAAGAGTTTCCCACAAGGTGTGAGAACGTGAATAGTTATCTTGCCTGTTTTTTTTTGTACTGCAACTTCCACAGGATTCCTGTGAGAAAGAAGCTACGGAGAGGCAGATAGAGTGAGATATGGAGGTGGCGAGAGACAGATAGCGAGAGATATGGAGATGAAGAGAGACAGATAGAGATAGATGGAAATGGAGCAGAGAGAAGAAGGGCAAGAGAGAGAGAGAGCGAGAGAAAAAAATGGAGAGAAAAATTGATTCTGAGAGAGGGGTGCCACGACAGGCTTATGCGGCCCACATCATCCGCACAGAGGCCCCCCGAGGGGATACGTCTCCCTGCTGCGGTTCAAGCACCTATTAGCTAAATCTGCCTGGGAGAGACACAGATACTGTACGCTACGGGGCCCTCCGCGCTAATCCGCTCGCGCTATTTAACCGCTCCGCTCGTGTCATGTCATTTAGCAGACTGCTGCTTTAAAAGGGGCTCGTGTGCCTAGTGTTCTTCTACAGAAAAGGACCATAAAGCCGCCATTACTGCTTTTTGGAAATGTACTCTTGTGCTCTTGTAAGGACAAGTGCCAGTTTTTTTTTACGGCTTTGTTTACATTGTGCCTACTGTAAATAACTTCTGAACAAGATCCAAGTGAGCTACTACAGTACACTCTCTCTCTCTCTCTCTCTCTCTCTCTCTCTCTCTCTCTCTCTCTCTCTCTCTCTCGCCCTCTCACTGCGTGTGTAGGTAGGTAGAGGGCCAATACACTGTCAAAACAACAGTGCAGATGAATGTCCTCCAGGAAATAACAAAGGCAGCAGAGAAGCTCAAAGCCCCTGACAGTGTGTTGAAGTTTGTTAAGGCGGGAGTGTGTGTGCGTGTGTGTGAAGTGTCTGTGAAGTTGTCGTGTTTAGTTTGGAGGGTTTGGGGTGCCAGCGCTAAGGGGTCCGCGCCGGGCGAAGCTCACGCTTCACGTTTGGCAGCAGGGCGGCCGAGATAGTTATTGAAGCTGAGTTACGGTCTTTGCAGGCGCCTTGAAGTCTGGCGCATGCAAACAGTATCAGAAGTGATGGCCAGGTTTACTACTCCTGGGGAAGGGCTCAGGCACACACACACACACACACACACAAACACATGCACATGCTCACAGGCTATATTTCTCTCCCCTCTCTCTCTCGGTCTTACGTACACGCATACACACACACACACACACACACACGCACACACACACACTCACACCTTCTCTCTCTTTCCCCCATGTTATACACACACACAGACACACACACACACACACACACCCACACCCCACGGTGTGTAAATGTATGAATGTATGGTGACACTTGTGTCCTCTTCAGTTCCTCCCCAGATCGTGGTGCGTCCGCGGGACCAGATCTCGGCTCAGGGCCGCACCGTCACCTTCCTCTGCGGCACCAAGGGCAACCCTCCCCCAGCAGTCTTCTGGCAGAAAGAGGGCAGCCAGGTGAGAGCCTGTGTGTCTGTGTGTGTGTGTGTGTGTGTGTGTGTGTGTGTGTGTGTGTGTGTGTGTGTGTGTGTGTGTGTGTGTGTGTGTGTGTGTGTGTGTGTGTGTGTGTGTGTGTGTGTGTGTGTGTGTGTGTGTGTGTGTGTGTGTGTGTGTGTGTGTGTGTGTGTGTGTGTGTGTGTGTGTGTGTGTGCGCACATGTGTGTTTCTATGTTGGTTTTCAGTGATTGTGAGCATTTTATATGCTTCTATGTATGCTTTATGGTTTTGTGCATACATTTGTGTTTATGTCGGTTCATCTTAGTGTGTGTGTGTGTGTGTGTGTGTGTGTGAGCGTGTGTGTGTGTGTGTGTGTGTGTTGGGGGTGGGGGCTGGGATGGAAATGCATGTGCAGATATATTGCTATAGTGTGTGTGTGCGTATGCTTATGTGTGGGGGCGCCTGACCAAACAGACACGATTAGCACGGGCCCCCTCTGTAATCTCACTGCCTGGTTTGGGCTGTGTGAGAGAGAGGAAGGCAGGAGCGGAGCCAGATGCTGTTTCTCCGTGTGTGTGTGTGTGTGTGTGTGTGTGTGTGTGTGTGTGTGTGTGTGTGTGCGTGCATGAGTCACGGAGCAGTTCTGCTTCTAAATCAGGCCTCCTCATAGCACCGATAAGAGCTGCCTTTCTACTGTAAGAGGCTCGGGTGGGAGGGGAGTGCAGGGGAGGGTCCTTGGAAACATTGAGCCATACGCATCGCTCTGTTCTCTCTCCATGGCTAATCTCAGAGACAGGAGTGTGTGTGTGTGTGTGTGTGTTTTTGTTTTTGTTTTTGAGTCAGGGGGTTATGTTGTTGAGAGCTGAATTTGGAACATGCTCTTGTGTGCAGGTGTAGCTTTGATTGGCGCGTGTTTGTTTTGTGTGTGTCAAGTGCATGTTTTATAGATTGCGTGTCCTTGTTTCTGTTTGTACAGGTTCTGTGTGTGTGCGTGTGTGTGTGCGCGTCCGTGTGGGTGTGGGTGTCTGTGTGTCTGTGTGTGTGTGTGTGGGTGTGTGTGTGTGTAGGTGGGAGGGCGCTTATGTTTATGTGTTATGTATGAGTCCGTTTGAGACCAAGTGTGCCATATAGTTGAAGCTTGGCAAGAAAGAGAGACAGAGGGAGGGAGAGAGACGGAGTTGGAGAGAGTGAGAGAGAGAGAGAGAGAAAGAGAGGGAAGGAGAGAGACAATGTAAGAGAGAGAGAGACAGCGGGAGGGAAAGAGAAAGAGAGGGAGGGAGAGAGACAGTGTAAGAGAGACAGCAGGAGGGAGAGACAGTGCAAGAGAGAGAGAGGTTGGGAAGAGAGAGAGAAAGAGAGGGAGGGAGAAACAGTGTAAGAGAGAGAGAGAAAGAGAGGAGGGAGAGACAGTGTAAGAGAGAGAGAGAAAGAGAGGGAGAGAGAGACAGTGTAAGAGAAAGAGAGAGAGAGGGGACTAGCTTTACACGGTGCCAGTGACAAATCTAAGAAACACGTCCGTCTGTGCCCACGGTCCACCACATGCCCAGGTGCACAAGTGCATTCTGGGAAGGAGTGGGAGCTGGCAGCGCCGGTGGCGCTCGGAGACGCACGAGAGACGGCAGGTGTGGGAGGAACAGAGGAGCCTCACGGCACACTCGTGTGTGTGTGTGTGTGTGTGTGTGTGTGTGTGTGTGTGTGTGTGTCTGTGTGTGTCTGTGTGTGTGTGTGTGTGTGTGTGTCTGTGTGTGTCTCATTTTGCATGTGTACGCCTGTATTTGTGTGTGTACGCGTGTGTGTGTGCTGGACGGAGAGAGAGAGAGAGAGAGAGAGAGAGAGAGAGAGAGAGAGAGAGAGAGAGAGAGAGAGAGAGAGAGAGAGAGAGAGAGAGAAAGCAACTCTGGCAGGGCCTGGTGATAATGTATCTATATATAGCCGGTGACTGAGAGAAGGAGAGAAAGAGGGGAGCGGAGAGAGAGAGAAGCCATAGCTCTTAGTGGTAGATGAAGAGGAAGAGGAAGAGGAAGAGGAGTGGAGGCCCATCTCCATCTGCCTCACACCTCCAGTCCCGCTGTGTGTGTAGCGGAGAGGTGGCGAGACTGATGGAGTGCTCTCCGTCACCTCACAGAGAGAGATGAGCTTCCCCCCCCCCAAATCCTTTTCATGTGTCATTTATTTACTAAGGTGCGAAAGTGTGAGTCTTTGTGTCTTTATGTACTTCTATTTGTGGGTCTCCTTCCTCATCCCACACACACACACACACACACACACACACACACACACACACAGAGGCATGCATTCTCTCTTTCTCTCTCTGACACACACGCACACACACACACACACACACACACACACACACACAGCTCAGCTGGAATGTGACCACTTAAGCTCAACTCACACACAAGCTCCAAGAGATCCATTCCTCCCAGATTCCCCTTCATCCTCCTCCCCCTCCTCTTCCTCACGCCTCTCCCTTAGCACCAGATGAGAGCTCTCAGCCAGGCACCATCCTCCCCTGACAAAGTCCAGTGTAGGCCAGCCAGCCAGATAAGCTCCCCTCCAGTACAAACAGCCTTCCTGGACATTTCTGGAAAACACTGTCATCAACACAATTACAATAGACCAGCTCAGACTGAGTGACACACACACACACACACACACACACACACACACACACACACACACACACACAGACTGTTTGAAGGATTTTGTCTCACCCCCGTGGTTGTTTTTATCCCTCCAAGATCCTGCTGTTTCCCAGTCAGCCTCCGTCCGAGTCCGGCCGCTTCTCCGTCTCCCTGAGCGGCGAGCTGACCATCACGGACGTGCGCGGCGAGGATTCCGGCTACTACATCTGCCAAGCCATCAGTGTCGCCGGGAGCATCCTCACCAAAGCCCTGCTGGAGGTGGAGGACGGTGAGTCCGGGCTCCGCCCCGACATCATTAGCAGCCGCGGGTTCTGGCCCAGATCCGGCTCTGACATGGCCCACGCCTGGTCGGGTTCGGGCCCAAATCCGCCTCAGAGCCTCGGCTCATGTCTGGATTCCTTTTACCCTATCCCTCCGTTTCAGTGAAGCATGCAGTCTCTTCACTCATCGTTCTTTCTCAGCTTACGGTGCAAAGACCTCAAAGACCTAGCGACCCCGTTGGTGAACTGCTCTCTGGTCCGTGTGTGCTGCAGCAGAGTCTAGACCTTTGCCAAATATTGTTCTAATACCCCACTGTGTAGGGCTGCAGCTTTGCTTTTCTTCTTACTTGTGAACTTAATCACACACAAAAAAAAGGAAAAAAAAGATTGTTAACAGTTAATTTTCCGAGTTGAACAAATTCCTGATTGAGTTTTGTATGCCTTTCCCCCCCTACTGCACCACCCTAATAATTAAAGACTTCAAAGCCCGACCGAATTAAAAAAAAAAAAGCTCCGCTTTGCCCCCCCAAACGAGGAAGCCAGCAGGAGACTGGTGGAGCGTAATCAGACAGGACACGTCAGAATAGTGTGCGCATATAGCCCCGTGGACAAGCCTGCCTCCCAGGCCTGGTTCTCCTCTAACGCCGTGATGGAGTTCTGCGCTGCGGGCTCGCAGCTGTGCTCTATGGCCTCCGGCCTCTCTTATTTTAATGATGCTTCGCCTAATGACTGAAAACAACACAAAACAAAGCGAGAAACTTTCCGTGCACAAATACAACTGTAATTGTATTCAACGTCCTCACAAACATAAATATGATAGGCGGGATGTTGTGTTCTACCAGCCTAAGTATTTGCATAATGGCTTAAGGACTTAAAACAATAAAAAAAAACAAGACACTCTTTTCTGCAATTAAGTCCCCTGCATTCATGTCATTCATGATCATGGTTGTATAGGTACAATTGTTGGCATGTTTTAAGTCTTTACTCTGCAATTGACTGTCTGGTAGACTGTTGAGGTCGTTGCAGGAGAATGAGAGCATGTTAAACACTGAAATAAATGGCCAGTCAATTATTTATTAATGCGTCAGACCGTCACTTGGGTCAATAGACAAGGAGTGCTTTCAGCTCCAGGCAATCAAATAATAAATAATTCATAAAGGCTTCCCATTATAAATCCTTTGCATTACTGAAGAACCCCTGGATGTGCTAATGAGTTTAAATTTAAACTTAGAGCTCCACTGTCTGAGTTGTTGT
>NC_084998.1:15071897-15079397 GCF_963854185.1 Sardina pilchardus
CCTCTTCACACCCTCTCTCTCTGCTACCTCTCCACCCCTCCCCCCCTCGCTCTCTCTCTCTCTCTCTCAGATCTGAGTCCCACAGGTCAGGGTGTTGACCACAGGCAGGTCCAGCGAGAGCTGGGCGAGGTGGCCGTGGTTCTGCAGGAGCCTGTGATCCTCAGCGCCTCCAGTGTGCAGCTCTGGTGGACGGTGAGTCTCTAACACACACACGCGCACACACACACACACACACACACACACACACACACACACACACATTCAGTTCTGGTGGACGGTGAGTCTCTCTCTTATACACACACACACACACACACACACACTACTCAGCGCATAGCTCTGGTGGACGATGAGTCAAAACTCGGAACCTCTATCCTCAGCCCCGAGCCCCGAGCCCGGGCGCCCCCCGTCACCGCGCTCATTAGCGCGTCGGCTGGATGCCTGGCAGATGGTCCGTCCTCTCTGAGTCACTCTCCAACACCACGCCGCTCCACGCCGCACCAAGCGCTCTAAATCTGTAGCCCAACTGTTAGTCAACGCACTTACTGCCAACGCGCCAGCATTTCATCATTATCACACTCCATCACACAGCCTGCATAAAAAAAACAACACTATATATATATACAGACATACATACACACTTGCAGACTAGCCTGGCAAAGTGTCTTCCTCAGCATACTAGTCCTAGCTACCGGGAGACGGTGTGAGGAAAAAAAAAAAAAAAAAAGTTCCTGCCAGGTGTTGTCACACGTCTGAGTGGCTAAGTCCAATTTGGTTCTCTGCACTTTCTGGAGAGCAGACTATCTGTCAGGGACGCAGTCCCCGTGTCAGATGTGTTACCACAGTCAGAGCCGTTTAATGATGTGTGGACCTGGGCAGTAGCTGTCTCTGGATCAGTGAGGGCAGTTTGAATGCTGAGAGGAACTGCGCGGCCCACAGTCATCAGTTATGTCTGGATCAGTCTTATGCTGTGTGGGTTCCCTTTAAATCATGTCAGTTGTGGTCACTGGCAATCTCTGCACTGACTGCCTGTGTGCTTCTCTCTCTCTCTCTCATCTATCTCTCTCTTTCTCTCTCACTCTATGTCTCTCCTCTTTTTTGCCTCTTTCTCTTTCTCTCTCCCTCTCTCTCTTTCCCTCTCTCCTTTTCACTGCCTCTCTCTCTCTCATCCTCTCTCTGTTGCTCTCTCTCTCTCACTCTTCTCCCTCCCTTTCTCTCTCTCTCCCTCCTCCTCTCGTTCTTTCTCTCTCTCTCTCTCACTCTCTCTCATTCCTTAACCCATGAAATGATGACGCACCTCATACAAAACCAATTCAATAAATGTCGGTTGAACCTCTCTCTATCTGTCTCCCCTCTCCCTCTCCCTCTCTCTCTCTCTCCCTCCTCTCCCTCTCCTTCTCTCCCTCTCTCTCTCTCTCTCTCTCTCTCTCTCTCTCTCTCCTCCCCCCCCTCCTCCCCCCTCCTCCCCCTCCCCCTCCCCCTCTCTCTCAGGTGGACCGCCAGTCGCAGTACATCCAGGGCTACCGGCTGGTGTACCGGCCGAGCGGCAGCGGCGCGCTGTGGCAGACGCAGGACGTGAAGGCGGCGCCGGAGCGCAGCGCCGTGCTGGCCCGCCTGCTCAAGGGCACCGAGTACGAGGTCAAAGTGCGCCCCTACTTCAACGAGTTCCAGGGCATGGACAGCCGCGCCGTGCTGGTGCGCACGCCCGAGGAGGGTAAGGAGGAGGGCGCCGGACGCAGAGGCATGGCAGAGGCAGAGGTCACCCGGAGGGGTCAGCGTGAGTGTGTGAATGGACAGTGAGACGGAACGGGGGGCCACGTTGTCCACACACATCAGGGGTCTCCAACCTTTTTTTAAATCTGAGAGCTACTTTAACAAAATTGACTTGTTCAAGAGCCTTTCTTTCTCCGAGAGAGCTACTTTAACAGAATTGACATGGCCGAGAGCCTTACTTTCTTCGAGAGCTGTGCTGACAAAGTGGACATGGTCGAGAGCTTTTATGTTAGTAGTAGCATGCCATGTATTCACATAGATCAGCTATCCACCTAAAAGCTGAAGAAGATTTGTTATGCTTTTTAAAGGTTCCTTTCAGCTCACCTACCTTTTCTCTTTGAAGACTGTGAATTTTGATTTCATAGGAATTTCCCAAGTCACTGGGTTATCAGATGTATGAACATCTTCCTCAAATCTTTTGGAGAGCTACTTAGAAACAGGTTGGGAGCTACAGGTGGGGAGCTACTGGTAGCTGACGAGCTACTGTACCTGTTGGAGACCCCTGATCTACATGCACTTACAGTCTTCTACACTTCAGTTTTACCTTAAATATACTTGACCTCTTCAAAATGTAATAATAACATAAACTTGTTTTGTAGTCAGGCTCCTTTATAGTGTCTCGACACAATATAGCAACAGTGAGCTACTGCTGTTATTTGCTGCTGGTTTTTATATAGCCCAGTTATTGAGCTACTGTAATAGGATCTATTTGTAACATGTCCCAAGAGCCCAAGGGGTGTTTTCTGTGAGTGTGGTGTGAAGAAAGTCGACCTACAGCACAGCAGCCATGATGAACCCTCATTTCTGAATTCACTGTGATCATCACAATTTGGCCTTTGTGTTTTATTTACACTGCACTCATGGGAAACTGGCTTTTAATGCAGTCTGTGTGTGTGTGTGTGTGTGTGTGTGTGTGTGTGTGTGTGTGTGTGTGTGTGTGTGTGTGTGTGTGTGTGTGTGTGTGTGTGTGTGTGTGTGTGTGTGTGTGTGTGTGTGTGAGTGTGAGTGTGTTTGTGTGAGTATATGCTAGTGTATGTGTGTGTGTGTGTGTGTGTGTGTCGGGGGGGTGGGCTGAACAGCTGAGTTGTCCTTTGCGTTGTCTTGGCATCACGGCTGCATTGGTCCATGTGCTGACGTGACTCTTCCTGGTTTGCAGTGCCCAGTGCCCCTCCTCAAGCTGTTGCCGTGTCGACGCTTAACCTTGGCAACAGCTCCAGCATCAGCGTGTCCTGGCAGCCTCCGCCTGCTGATGCACACAACGGCCTCATCCAGGAGTACAAGGTAGAAGAGCTTCACCGGACGGACACACACACATACACACACGCGCACACGCACACACACACACACACACACACACACACACGCACACACACACACACACACACACACACACTCACACACACTCACACACACTCACACACACTTACACACACACATACAGACAAACACACACACACGCACATACTCACACACACTCACACACACACACACATAACCCCCCTCCCACATACACACATACAGACAAACATGCACACACACACACACACACACACACACACACAGAGAGAGAGAGAGACAGAGAATGAGAAACACTCACACAAACACACACACAAAGCAGATGGGTCCTGGAAGGCGTCCAGGCCTGACATGGTGAAAGGCTGTGGCTCAAATGAAGCAGTTAGTGGACTCACGGAGGCTGCACATTTTCTTTGGCCTCGGTAACAAAAGGCCTCGCCTCCTAATGTACTTTTTGACACTCTTGGAATAACAAGAATAACAAGGAGTAATAAGACCTTTACTTTGGGCACACAAGTTTTTGGCAGACACTAGTTCTTGGTGGACTCTATTAAGTCCTTGAGTTACCTTAGAGCCAAGCTATTCAGAGCTTTTTTGTGTTGAAAGAGGAGGACATTGAAATCAAGGAGGCTTTTTTCCTCTCCTATCAAATCAATAGTTCCACCAAAAGAAAGACTTTTGGAACTCTCAGTAGCAGAAGTGCATCTTCGTTGGCATGTGATTCACTCTCTGCAGGGACCCAGTGTGCGTAATCCCACAAAACACACATGGGAGCTGTTAGTGGGGAAAAAGCCTTACCTGTAGCTTGTCTTTGATGTCTTTTTTTACACCTCAGCATTGAGACTTGACCGGCGAGTTTATTTAGTCTCTGATGTCTTGTTTGTTTTAAATAGCATACCAGGCATATGTATGCATGCTACATTGTTGTACAATGTAGTACATTTGTTTGTAGAAAGTAAGTGCACACCTTGTGAGGTGCTCACGGTGGTAAATGAAAAGTTAGATTAAACAAAAGTGTTGTGGCACAATGTAATACAACAACAGATCCACATCCAAACAGTAATGTTCAGGGTTTAATAAAAGAATATTAAAACACAAGTCTCTGCTCTGCGTTCTTCACAGATTTGGTGCCTGGGCAACGACACCATGACGCGGTACCACATCAACCAGACGGTGGACGGGAGTGTCCTCTCCACAGTGCTGAAGGGGCTGCTGCCCGGCGTCTGGTACCAGGTGGAGGTGGCGGCGGTCACCAGCGCAGGCGTGGGCACCCGCAGCGAGCCCGTGCCCATCTTTATCAGTGAGTACCCAGTGGGCATCTCAGCGAGCCCGTGCCCATCTTTATCAGTGAGTACCCAGTGGGCATCTCAGTGGATTACTACAGCTACAGCCCTGTGAATGATGGAACAAATACACAGCTGTTTGTTTATTTTGTTTGTTTGGTTTAATGCTCTTGGCAGATATTGTGCCAATACAAGTACGAAAAAGGATGGATACAAAATTCTGCACTTGATTTTCAAAATGCCTGGACTAATGAAGAGATATAAATATATGAGAGATCTTTTTTTGAGAGCTTGTTGTTGTTCGAGTCAACCACCAGTACACAGCATGCCTTTTTAAGTAATCAGCTGAGTCAAGTGTGCTTTATATTTGCGGCTGGAGTGATTGTAGAGTGGAGTAATTGTGCTCCGTTCCACATCTTCACCTGATTTAAATCAACATCTGTGTGTGGATCTTGATGGCGTCTATTAATAGAACTTTATCCCTCTCCTCAGAACATCCAGCGGAGCCTCCGGTGGTGCCCAGTGGGAGCGACGAGAACGTGAGCCTGGCAGAGCAGATCACCGACGTGGTCAAGCAGCCGGCCTTCATCGCGGGCATCGGCGGGGCATGCTGGGTAATCCTCATGGGCTTCAGTGTGTGGATCTACTGCCGCCGCAAGAAGAGGAAGGAGCTGAGCCACTACGCCGCCTCGTTCGCCTACACCCCCGCAGGTATGCACACTCACACGCTAACTCATAGCACTACTGCACATGCTAACTCATAGCACTACCGCACTGACTCACAACGCTATTTCATAGCACTATCACATTCACTCACACGCTAACTCATAGCACTACCGCACTAACTCACACGCTAACTCATAGCACTACCGCACTAACTCACACGCTAACTCATAGCACTACCGCACTAACTCACGCGCTAACTCACGAGCTAACTCATAACACTACCACACTACTCACACGCCAACTCACATGCTAACTCATAGCACTACCGCACTAACTCACACACTAACTCATAGCAGTACCACATTAACTCACACACTAACTCATACACTACCTCACAGCTTTTTCAAAGCTTTTCAGCTTTACTGTGTTCTTTTTCCCAAATGCCTACTCATGTTTAAATTATTTTATTTTTGCAAGATTACACGCTTTATTTAGGTAGCTATCATTTGAGTAAACATGAGTGAATCTAAATCAGCCCTTGCGGTATACACAGTGAATTTGTGCAGGTTCTTGTTCTTACTCCTGGCTAAAATCTGACTTCATCTTTCCTGCAGTTGGCTTCCCCCATGGAGAGGGCTCAGGTGTCAGTGGGAGGTAAGAATCACTCTTGATATTGTAGTGCTCCTCTTACTCTCTCTCTCTCTCTCTCTCTCTCGCCTCTCTCTCTCTCTCTCTCTCTCTCTCTCTCTCTCTCTCTCTCTCTCTCGCTCTCCTCTCTCTCTCTTTCTCTCTCTTTCTCTTCTCTCTCCTCTCTCTCTCCTCCCTCTCTCTCTCTCTCCTCCCTCTCTCTCTCTCTCTCTCTCTCTCTCTCTCTCTCTCTCTCTCTCTCTCTGTCCTTGAGGGCGATCATGAGACAGTGTTAGTGATATGACAGAGAGTCGATGCTCCATCCTGACGTGTACTGTGCCTCACTGTGTGTCCAGGCCTGGCGTGCTGGGGAGCGGCATGGGGAACTACCCCTGGCTGGCCGACTCCTGGCCCACCACCAACCTCATGCACAGCGGCAAGGAGTCCGTCAACTGCTGCACCTCCAAACACGACTCGGCAGAAAGATACTACAATGGTGAGCCGTTGTGTACACACACACACACACACACACACACACACACACATTCACACACACAGAGAGATCTGACATGTTAAGCTTTCTTTAAAAAGCAGTGGTTTTTGTTATGTATTTTTTTGGTTTTGCATTTTATGTGCTTATGTGGTTGAGTGCTGACTAATCCCAGCTACGGTACATTTCATTACCAGTCACCAATGTGGAGGTACTGGTATGAATGTCTTTTATGAAAATGTGTGTGGGGGTCGGGAGGGGGCGGGGGGGGGAGGTTGTTGTGTTTTCTTCTTTGTTTTGGTCTGTTTGTTTTTATGTTTGTTTTTATGTAGGGCATATTTGTGTGTTCTTTTATGGACCTCGAGTCTGTCAAATAAAAAATGATGATGATGATGATGATGATGTATATGTCTCTACATGGATAGAAATATCTATCACCTGATTAACAGATTGGTTGACAGACTGACAGACAAATATGAATACCTGTTGGATGGATGGATGACTGCTGGATGTGTACAGATTTTTCCTTCTCTAACAAACGTGTGTAAACTCTCTCTGTGTGTCCCTCAGAGGTGGGCATCTCTAACTACCTGAACCAGACGGAGAAGTACAGCACGGGCTCCAACGAGGGCCCCATCTACAGCACCATCGACCCCACGGCCGAGGACCTGCGCAGCTTCTCCGCCCCCTACTCCCAGCACGCCACGCCCTACGCCAGCACTCCCATCATGCCCTTCTCCACGCAGGGCCCCGCCAGCCCCGAACAGGACGAAGGCCACTGGATGACCCAGCCCAGCACCTCGGGCGCCCAGTACGCCCAACCTGACCGCACCAAGACAGACAACGGTACGCACATACACTTAGTATTCCTGTCATTACTATTGACATTGACAACAACAACAATAACAACAGCAAAGCATACAAATAGTAATAATACCATCACGTACAAATATACAAATAATAATCATTTACAAACATGCAAAATTATTTATCTATTATTACATTATATCAAATAGTTATCTGCATGATAGATTTAACGGTTCTGTTATTCTCTGCTCAAACAGAAAATTGATTTTGTTCAATTTTTGTCTACAGCCCCCAAGCACAGCAAGCAGAAGTCGATGGGTAAAGCGGTGAAGACTCCGTCTCTGAACTGGATGGAGGCGCTGCCTCCTCCACCCGCCACGGAGGAGCTGGAGCCGTACGCCGACGATCTGGATCCCGACAACGACCTCCAGGACCTGGGGTAGGAGCAGCACCCTCGCTCTGGTCACTAAAACACATGACCGCACATGATCTCGACAGATACTGTAGATAAGTCCAGCGTCCCTTAAGGACAGGACACACCAAGCTGACGGTCCGATCTTC